>NC_045799.1:57542417-57819917 GCF_009873245.2 Balaenoptera musculus
CTCTGATGTGGTAGCAATTATTTCTGAGCTTTACTTGCAGTGTGGGGGTGGATCTCAGAAACCAGGTCACTGTAGCTCTGATGTTCTCTGGAGACGACGCTATTCCAGTTAAGACAACAGCTCACTGAACCTTGAGGTCTACGCCTGTTATCGAACTCAGCATCTGGAAATGAACCCTCTGAGTGGGATTCTGCTTGACTGACAAAACATAGCTCATAAATCGTGCTTGGATGGCACCCTTGAAAGAACTTGCTCTGCATGGCAACTCAACATCAAAGAGCATCCTTATGCCTTCCTGGTCTACCTTGGCAAGTACAACATCCCTGGACCAGTTTCTTTTGAGGATGGAAACAATGATGCTATGATCTTATCAACTCCCAGATTGTCAATTGATAATTATGTATTATATAATACATGTATATTATATACAATATTAAATATATATATATACATATATATAAAATTTGCCACCCCGAAGAATCTCTATGGCATGCAGATTACTTCAAGTTGAAAACAATCAAGGCCCAAAAGACTCAAGAAGAAACTCTGACCTTCCTCCTAACTGCCTGAAAGAATTAGACTGAGGGCCTGTTCCCAGATTAGAGCTGTCAGCAGAGAATATGGTGGGCTAAGTGTGGTGAGGAAAACTCTAGGCAGGGCCTAGAGATCAGAGTATACTACATTGTCTCTGCCTGGTCCAACAAGTGTTTATTTACCAAGCATTTGCTCTTCCATCTCCATGTGAATTGCCTTCCTCCCCTCTGAAGTCCCAAACCACTACCCTCAACATCCTCTTTTGTCTTTAGCTGAAGATGGTATTTAAGGTGAGGATTTGGCCATTTTGGAGAGTTACTCAGGTCTCTCTCATGTATACACGTTATTAAACTTCTGTTTGATTTTCTCTTGTTAATATGCCTCACGTCGGTTTAATTCTCAGACCGGCCATAAGAATCTAGAAGGGTAGAGGAACATTTCTTCCTCCCCAGTAATATAATATGTAACTTCAGTCTCCAATTCTCCCTTGAGCTCTGACCTCATATATCCAGCTGCCTCCCCGGCATTGCCAAGTTGGGAAGCAAGCCTAACTCCTACAGTCAATAATTCTACAATGTAAGTTCTTAGTTAAACAGCGTGTTGGGTAATTAGTTAACCTTGTAGAGCCTTAGGTTCTTCATCTCTTAAAGCACCCAGCTCATAGGAGTAATAGTACCCAGCTCGAAGGAGTAAAGTACCCAGCTCAAAGGAGTAAAGTACCCAGCTCATAGGAGTAATAGTACACTGCTCAAAGGAATAATAATACTCAGGTCATAGGAGTAATAGTACTCAGGTCATAGGAGTGATAGTACTCAGCTCTTAGGAGTGTTCTGAGGATTAAATGAGATTATGCATGCGAAGCGCTTGGAGCTGCATCTCACAGATTGTTCGGTTTCAATCAATGCAGAGATGAAATATGATGATGTTGTCCCAGAGGCACTGCCGACTTAACTCATCCAAACCTAAATTTGTGTTCCTCCACGCCTCTGCTCATGCTGAGCCCTTCCTCTTCTTGGTCCTGTCCATTCCTCACAGAACACCATCTCTCAATATTCAATGAATTAACCTCTCAAAACGGGGATTCCTCACTCCTGCAGGCTTGGAGAAGCTACGTCTTAGGACAGGGTTCAGTGCTCACCTCTTCTATAAAGGCAGTTCTGACACTTGCAAATAGATGTGACCACCCTCATCCTTTTATTTTTACAGACACATTTTACAGTTTGGGCCTTGTAGAAAAATGCCTATTGGCAAAAGGCAACCCTCCTTTCCAATTCTTCTCCCAAACTACTCAATGTAAGTGAAGGCAAAAGATGCCCGTCTGTTTCCCAACATTGTTGGGCTGGAAATGAAATCAGACAGGGGACAGGGGGTCTGAAGGCCGAAAATTAAAGCTTCTAAGGAAACTGGACTTTTCATAAATTTACATACACATAATTGGACATGAAAATCAGATAAAGTAAAAAACATAAACCATCCCAATATGTCTTCAAATATTAGCCTCTTCAGAGTCGTAGGAATGTTGATTTTTTAATTTAAATCTGGCATAAGTGCTATGCTTGCAGTTTGCCTACTTGCCAAAACTGCTTGGAGAACATCAGCTTCTGATGACTGAGCATTTATAAATCTAAATCTGTCTCCACTCATTTCAGCTTCAGTTCCCTCTTCTAAAGCAGATGGTCCCAAAATTTGATTAGTGTGCATCAGAATCACCTGAAGAGCTTGTTAAAGCATGCAGATTCCCAGGCCCCTGCCCCAGAGATTCTGGTTCTGTTGGCTCAGTGGGGCTCAGGAATCCACATCTTTATTAGCACCGCTACTGATTCAGACTTAGGCGACGCTTTGTGAAACATTGGTGTAGAAACCTGGGGTCATGAAATGCTCTTCCACCTCTGGTTCGGGAGAACCCCACATGTCAGAACAGACCTGTTCCTGGAAAACCTCACCTATCAATGTCTGTACAACAAACATTTGGTGCAAATCCTACTTTCTCACTGATTTACTTGATATTTTCTGGGATACTTTATCTCCATTTATTATAAATTTCAACAAACAATGATACTTAACAACTTAGTTTCAAATGACACTTAACAACTCAGTTTCAAGTTTCTCTGTCCCTATGCTCTTAGGTGATTCTGCGTCCCGAAGATAAGCTACATGTTTATATTGGCTGGCTTACTCTTTATATGCGTAATGTATTTCTTGAACTCTTTTAGAACAGTAGTTCTCAAATTTTAGCTTGTATCAAATCACCCAGAGCAGCAGCACGCTTGCTAAAATGCAAATTCACAGGCTCCATCGGTAAAGAGAAGGTCTTGTGTTGGGTCCAGAAATCTGCGTTTTTACAAGTAACCATTTGATTCAGGTAGAGCTGGTCCATTGGCCAGGCTTGGAGACACCCAGCTTTGGAGAATTATTCTAAATCCTTTCTGCAAAAATGACAGCTGTTTATAATTGTGGTTTGTCTGGATTTTGTGTTTTGGAAAGTTCTAAATAAGTGTTCAAGTGTTGACACAAGTAAAAGAATCTCAGAGTTCTTTCAGAGATCGGAGAATCCAGCCCTTTCACTTTTTAGATAGGGAAACTGAGGTTCAGAGAGGTGACGTGACTAGTCTAAGGCCACAGATAGCTAATGATAGAGCCCAGACTCAGACCAAGCTGGGACCCTCATTCAACCATAATGCAAAATCCCCCTTGTGTCCCAGACTCTTCCAGGAAGTTACAACCCATAAAGAAGCTTCCCCATTTCACTGACCTTGGTGTATACGAACATATATTCACTAAGCCACAGATATCACTGAGACTTGTGGGTGGAGGGGCAGGACCCAGTAGCTGAGCTACATGCTCTGGGTTTTTTAAGCCAAGCCTCACTGGATTTAAGGGTATTGGGGGTAGGAATATCCTGAAATTCAACAATTCAGAAACACATAGGGTACCTCCCTCCACCTTCCAGAGGGATACAAACTTCTAGAGATGCTGTACAAGGTGAAGGAAGGGAATGACTATTTTTTAAAGCTGGAGTTTAGTATTATTATTACATGAGAAGTTTGTTTTATTATTCCTTAAACCCTCATGATATTTACTCTTGTAAAATTATTTCATAATACATTTCATATTTTAAAGTAATGTATTTCATAAAGAAAAATTTTAAAAGCAAATGAGATGGGAGAGGGAAAAGGCAACTAAGTGTGGTGAAGTAGACACTTGAAAGACATAAGTCTCGGGATGATGAACAGATACGATCAACACAAAGAGATTGTCAGATCTTGGTGCAGTTTGGTGGTGGCAGTTCTTAAATTTTGGTTCTCATAATCATTTGAGGAGTTGTATTCATCTCTCATACTCTACACCAAGAAAAATTCCGAATATTAAAAATGCCACCAAAATAGAAACAGGAGAAAATTATTTTGTAACCTGAGTGAAAAGGATTTTTGAATTACGACTCAAACTCCAGAAGCCATAAAAAAGACTGATAGGTGTGACTACAAAAAACATAGATCTCCGTGGAAAAAAAATATCTACAAGCTCAAAAGACAAACTAACAGCAGCAAAAAAACTGGGACAAACATTTGTAATCACATCACAAATAAAGGGCTCATTTCTCTAATAGATAAATTAATAAGAAAAACTATCAAATCAACAGAAAAAAATGAGGCACACTTTCAAAAAAGGAATTGCAGAAGGCTTTTCATTACATTTGGTAAAAATCTACTGATAATAAGATGGTGCATATTAAAAAATATTTTGGCACATGTTTTACCTATCATCTTAGCAAAATTTTAGAAGATTGATGATACACTGTGTTGGCAAAGATTTTGGGGAGATACGTACCCTCATTCATTGATGGTAAAGGTGAATTTCCTTGGGAGGGAAATCTGTCAATGTCTGTCAAAATTACTACTACGTGTAGTCTTTGACCCAGCAGTCCAAGAAATTTATTTGACATTGGATGTGACACATAGGTAAGGATATTCACTGCAGTATTGTTTGTAACAACAAAAAATGATATCCTAAATATCCATTAGTGGGAGACTGACACTAAATACCGTATGATACAGTCACACGATGGAAGACTACAAATTTTTTTTAAAAAATAACTCTGTAGCTGTTTATGCTTTTGAAAGAGAAAGATCTGGAAGGACACACAGGAAAGTCGTAAATGTGGCTACTATGGAGGGTACTAGGCAAATAAGGAACAGTTGTGGAAGGAAGGCTCTTACCACTGCTTTTTATCTGTTTATAGATAATTTTTGATTTTTGAATCATGTAAATGTACTATCTATTCAAAAATTTACTTTAAAACAGCTCTCTAATAATTCACTGAGAAGCCTGTTAACATGTAAGTGGCTTCCCATTGATCACTAACTCCACCTGAGACAGACTCTCCAGGACCGCGCAGGAACGTCCTTACCCCTAAGGGCGCATGTAGTTGTTTCTTAAAAAGAAAGACTCACCACCCCTTTAGCTCTAGTTTCTGAGTTTAAAGTAATAGTGTCATGCATCCCCCTCATGGGAGATTGAATATAGAGTAACCCACCATCTGCCCAAGTTTGCTAAGATGGATGTTATAACTATTATATGGCTTCCTGAGAACAATTTGCACAATTTATGGCCAGGGACGGTTTCTATTTCTCTACTCCTTTTTGTTTGCATTATTTAAAAAAGTGAAAAAGAAAGAAAACAACCCATTTTGTGCTCTGGGTGGCAGATGGATGAGGAGGGAAACAGCCAGCCTTCAACCATTTTTTCTAACCATTGTCATCACATTTACGCTCATGGTCTGTCCAAAGCAACAGTATATACGATGAAAAGACCACAGTGAAAACAAACAAAAACCCATACCCATGGCTAAGCTGCAAAGTCATCAAAACTTTGTCTTTTCTGGTATCTACTAAAACTGAACATACCACATTCTATAGCTCAGCAATTTCCGCTCTTAGGTATATAACAAGAAAAATGTACTCACTTGTACAACAAAAGACATGTAGGAGAAAGCCCTTAGGAACTTTACTCATAATAGCCCCACATGGGACACTACCCTAAACGTTCGTCAAGATTAGAAAAGATGTGTGCACTGTGGTATATCCCCACAGTGAAATTCTACACAGCAATGAGAATGAAAGAACTGGAATGACACGCAATGATCTCACTAACAGAATGGTGAGTCAAATAAAGACAAACAAAAAAGAAAACATACGGTATGATTTTATTATATGTTAGAATAACAGGGCAAAAGAACCTACTGCTTTAGAAGTGAGGACGACTCACGAAGATAGTAACTGGAAGAGGGTGTGTGTGTGTGTGTGTGTGTGTGTGTGTGTGTGGTGGGGGGTTGTAGGGATTGGTGACATCTTGTTAATTGACCTGGATGGTCAGATCAGTTTGGACAAAGTCACCCAGCAGTATACTTAATGCTTGTACTTTTCTGCATTTTTTGTTATGCTTTTTAGTAAAAAGTTTTAAAAAGTCATTCCAAGCCAGAATGAGCAGTGTGTGAATGAGTTTTCGATAAGAAATGGGTTCAGCTTCTAAATAAATGCTGTCCCAGCCCCTGCTGAGATACCAAAGAGATTCCAAAGAGACTGAAATGACAAAATGTCATTGGCCAAAGCTCCTGGAAATTATGCAGAGATCCGGGCTTGATGGTTTAGAGGGGCCCCCTCTGCCTCACCAGACACAAAGAAGCAGCAAGGCCTTCGCAATGGGCCTGCAGAACAGCCCACAGGAAGAAGCTGTGCATTAATCGGCAAGGAGCATGCACTACATCCTGTTTTACTTGCCAGGGATCCCTGACAATTGAGATGGTCCACGTAAGTAAATTTTCTGGATAAGCAAAACTTTCCTTAATAAACAATCCTTTCATTTAAAACAGAATCTTTTTTAATGGAACCCTTTCAAAAACACATTTCACACTTCCCTGACTTTTCAAAACGTTGAAGAGTCCATGGAATAGAATTTAACCTTTACACCAAATAACAACACTAGCAGTTATGTCCTATCTCTGTGCCAGGCACTGTCCGAAATGCTTTGCAGCAAATTTTCTCTCTTAATCCTCATAAAACTCCTATGAATTAGGTCCTATCATTATTCCCATTTTATGTATGAGGCTGAGAGCGATTGAAGAACTGTCCAAGGTAATAAAACAGGTCTTCTGTTTACAGCTTCAGTTATTTCGTGTCTGCTATCCTCCACAATGCCAACAGGTAGACGGAAATGTTAGCTGTACCTTTAGAGAGACTGAGTTCTCAGCTTTTCTCTCCATATTTCCTTTCTTCTTCCTCAACGTGACACTCAGTTTTCACAGAAAGCTACATGCCATAAACTCCTATCTAAAATCAGATAAAAACTTACAGTACTTTGTTTTCACCACTTTAAATAAACTCCATCTCCTTAGATCTCCCTATTGGCTAAAATATCCCATTGAGTTGGACCAACTTCTTTATCAGTTTAAGAAACCCCTCTGGTTCTCTGCATTTCAAAGTGTCCTGGATTTGCTTTTTCTTAACACAACTCAGAAGGAAGCCTGTGATACTCATCAGATTAGCAAAAGCAGCCCTCAACTGGGGGCCTCCTTGACTTCCAGCTCGGCTCTCGAGAACATACAACAGTGGGGGCAGACAAGCACAAAGGCAAGGCGTGCAGTCATTTTCTGTAAGGTGTGTGGATGGGCAGGCCTGCAGAGCAAAAGAAACCGTCATCCTTACCCTGTTTTCAAGCTGACCAAGGCGTCCTCTACTCCCTTCTGGTTAAATTTGGTCATGTACTGATGCATGTAGGGGTAGTTGTTCCGAATGTTTCTCTCCGTACTGCCGTTGGGCACCGTGCCAAATCGAAAGGGAGGGGAATAGTCGTGAGGTCTCTGAAACTGAAGAGAGACAGAGAAAGAAGGAGGAGGAGGAAGAATCAGTCATCATTCTGTCTTGCCTCAGGAGTTACACATATGCACGCGCTAGCACAGGACAGTAAAAACCCACTCATTTTTGTGCTTCCTTTCTACTTAATCACACCTTCCACTGGTCTGGGAGCTCCAGGAAGTCAGAAACAGTGTCTGTCTTCTTCCTTACTGCTCCTCAGTGCCCAGCACAGGGGCTGGCTGGGTGTGCACTAGGTATCTGTTGGACGGAATTTTTCGTCTCCATTATAGAGACCGGCCTAGTCCTAGGCTCACGGGCAGTGCTCAGGAAATGCTGATTAAGCTGGAATTAATGTATGACTTCAGTTCATTCATCTGCCTTATCATGAAATTTTCTGAGATCCTCACCAATCACTCCCTTCTCTGGACCCCGTTTACAATTTCTTTCACCTCACCCAGAAAATGACAAAGGGGAGCAGAATTTGCCAGTCCCGAAATATGCCTCTTTGGCATACGGATTATCTGGGGGCTGGTTATTTTTTAAGAAACAGCAGACACAGGAGAAACTCTGAAAACTGAGTAGAAGTTAACTCTTTTGGAACAGGCAAAATCTTATATTCATGAGGGTGTCTTCCTCTCTGTGTCTGGAAGAGGATGACTAAATCTCTAAAACTCTTATCAATGGAGAAAGCAGCAACTTAAATCTGCATCACTACCATACCCTTGTTTACTGTGCTCTTCCTGGTCTCCTCCCAGAACTGGCCTTTCCTTCTCCCCCCACCCCCATCACGCCTCCCATTACCCTACATCTTTCTTCTGTCTTCAGCTGAAGATAGTATTTAAGCTGGTGGTTTGGGCTATTTCGGGGAGCTACTCAGTTTTCTTGGGTATCTCCCATATATACAGATGGTATACATGTTTTTCTCCTGTTAAATCTGTCATTTATTATGGAGGGTGGGGGTCTCCACCAAGAACCTGGAAGGGTAGAGGGACAATTATTTTTCTTCCCATACAAAGACTCTATGTCATTCACTCATTCTCCAGCCATCATTCATTCATTCGCTCATGCACGCCTGCAATACTTATTGGGGTCCTAACACATCCCAGGCATAATGGCAGGTTCCATGAACGTTTCTTGAGCTGAAGTCCATACTAACCATTAGCTTCCCGGTGATGCCCATGCCTGGTATGGTCTCTTGAGCCTCCATCAAGGCTCACTGCCCATGCTCTACTGGGTTTCTCTGATTGGCTGATGTTGTCTGTGAAGGGGGTCAGGCCTCCCCAACATGTGCCACTTTGATCATGTGGTTATTTTTTCATTCTATTAATGTTGTGTACTGCATTGACTTATTTTCATACGTTTAATCACCCATGCATTCTTGGGTTAAATCTCACTTGGTCATGGCATATTTTTCTTTTTATGTGCTGCTGCTTGATTTGGTTTGCTGGTATTTTGGTGAGGATTTTTGCATCAATATTTTAAAAAGATATTGGTCTATCATTTTTTTTCTTGTGATTCCTTTGTCTAGTTTGGTATCAAGGAAATTCTGGCCTCAGAGAAGGAGTTAGGTAGTGTTCCTCCTCTATTTTTCTAAAGAGTTTGAGAAGGATTGGTGTTAATTCTCCTTTAAAACTATTTGGTAAAATTCACCAGTGAAGCTATCTGGTCTTGAATTTTTCTATTCTTTCTTAAAAAAATTTTTATTGGCGTATAGTTGATTTACAAGGTTGTGTTAGTTTCTGGTGTACAGCAAAGTGATTCATATATATATATGGATATATATATATATAAGAATATATATATTCTTTTTCATATTCTTTTCCATTATAGTTTATTACAAGATACTGAATATAATTCCCTGTGCTATACAGTAGGACTTGTTGTTTATCTATTTTATATAGAGTAGTTTGTATCTGCTAATCCCAAACTCCTAATTTATCCCTTCCCCAAGATGTGCCACTTTGGCACATGATTTATTTTGAGCTGAAGGCAATTGAGACCCTGTGGGCTCAAGAGGAACTTTCCCTGCTCCGTTAAAGAATTTAAATTGGGGGCGTTGCCCATAATAAGAGTTATTACCAGAAATAACATTTTATGACCTATGACAGGCAAACATTTAATTACTCAACGTCTGCTCTTCTCATCATCCTGTGAATTACCCTCCTCCCCCCTGGAGCCCCAGGCCCCTAGCCTATTCCTTAGCTCAGGATGGTACATCTACCTCATTTTACCTTTCTGTCTCTGAACCTCTCATATATGTGGGGTTCCCGTATATAAGAAATTAAGTTAGATTTTCTCCTGTTAATCTGCCTCATGTCAATTTAATTCTTAGACCAGGCAGAACTATCTAGAAGGGTAGAGAAAAGGTTCTTTGCTCCCCATCTGTTCACACCTTCAGTGTTTGGGGCAACCTAACCAGATTGGGAGTCCAGAGAACTAGGTCTAAGTCCCAGAAATACAGTTAAAATCTAGAGGCAGCACAAGGCAATGGTTACAAGTGTGAGCTCAGCCTCACAGGTTCCAAAGTCAGGTTCTATCCCTTACAGACTGTTGGGCCTTAGAGAAGCCACCTTACTTCCCGCTGCCTCCACTTATTTTCCGTCTGCAAAGTGGGAAACACATGAGTACTTCCCTTATGGGGTCAATGGGAAGATCTAAAACTACAACTTTTGTCAAGTAATTAGAATAGTGCCTGCAACAGAGTAAGCACTCAAAAATAAAACTACTCTTACTCGTCATTTCTGCCATCATCGTGGGCAAAAAAGTAACCTGGGCCTCATTTTTCTATGAAATATGGAATTCTGGAACTAGAGAGTGATGGTTATAATGACTAACATGTTTTGAGGATTTGCTGGGGGCCAGCACTGTGCTGAAAACTTTACAAACACTGGCTCATTTAATACTCACAACAACCCTGCCCGGTAGCTAATCTTTGAGGCTCCACTTTACAGATGAAAAAACTGAGGCTCAGAGAGATTCCATTACCTACTTAAGATTACGCTCCTTGTAAACAGCAGCCCAGATTTCAAACCTAAGGTCTGAACTCTATCATTCCTCGAGAACCATTACTAGCGACCTCTCCTCTTTTAGAGGTGAGGACCTTGAGACCCAGAGAGGGAAGGACAGCCAGCAAATCTCCAGCAGAACCAGGGCTGGGATCCAGAGGTCTCTCAGATTTCCACGTCAGCATGTCTTCCACGGAACTGAGAACTGCCGGAGGAAGCGTCCAAGTTTACCCAAGAGTCAGGCTAATCAAAAACACTATTCTTTTTTCTAGACTCACACTTCTTTTCACTGTTAATTAAACTTTCCAGTTGAAGATTGCTCCCCTTAAATTAGGCATGCTGCTGCCTAATAAGCAGCCATAACTGGATTTGGGGGAAGTGGCCATGCCTTGTCCAAATGAGGTCCTCCTGCTGGGCGCCTTGTGTTGGGAGCGTGTGTGTGTGTACAAGCGTGTGTGTGTACAAGTGTGTGTGTGTATAAGCATGTACACGTGTGTGTACAAGCGTGTGTGTACAAGCATGTGTGTACAAGCATGTGTGTGTACAAGCGTGTGTGTGAACAGCAAATGCTCTTTGCACTCACTCAGGCAAGCAGTGCCTCAACGCACCACCTAAAAGGGGAGGCACCAGCCCAGGCCTGTTTGCACAGCAGCTGTCGGCTCAGGGGCACAGAGGCAGCAGCACTGCTCATAAATCTAGTCATTGTAGCAGCCGCTCCCAATCTTGCGAGACATCTGATGGCCTATTTGCCTAACTGCCTTCCCCTTCACTCACCATCTGTAGCAGAGGAGACACGCAGCTCTTTTAGATTCCCTTCCTTCCCTGCGTTTGGTTTGCACAGCGATAGAGACAGAGATTCAGCCTCGGTGATGAATTTCCACACGTCTCTGGCCTTGATTGTACCCTCACCCACACTAAATTCAGCCTGGCACCCAGCCCTAGAAACCTTTCCCGCTCAACTAAAGGCTGTCAAACTTTTTAAAGCATGACTCACAATACATCTTCCATCTCCACCCTGTAAACACACACTTTCTACTTAGGATATACTCTGATGTAATCCATGGTGATCTACTATTTTAATGGTCACAACTCTTAATTTCATGACTCCCTAAAGAGTCACGACCTACAGTGTGAAAAATAGAGGCAAGGATGACTCATCGCCGGAATCCCAGGGCCTAGCGTCGAGGGCACACTCTGTGTTTCTTAGGGGAATGATTTCTGATGCAACTTTCTCCCAGAGAGTTCCACGTGCAAGCAGGAAGAAACGAATGTGGGCTCCAGCGCAGGAAGCGGTGGTGCAGAGGTCTCCCCCATCAACAAGACCACAGGGCAACGTAATCATGAAGCCCAGAGTCAGCAGAACTCCTCACAGCTTCTCTCGCAAGGTTGCCCTCATGGTTCATATTAACTGGCTGCACCTAGCCTTGGGCTTTTCATCTGCTACTTTGGAACTGAGACATTTGGGGCAGTTGCTTAAACTCTCTGAGACTCTGTTTCTCCATCTGTAAACTGAAGATTGCTTTTGCAATTAGAGTGTTTAATGGCATCCCCTAATGCTTGATAAACATCACCTTATCACCTGTTAATACCCAGCATGACTTTAGTCAAATAAAGGATCCAGTTTCCCTCCAATGTAGAGAACAGAAGATCAGAGGATTGTACTCTACATTTTTTTTTCCATTTGGTATGTGGACAGGTCTGAGAGTCATTCCAGCGAATAAGTCATAGCAAGTGCATTATGACGGACGAAGTAGAGATACAGGTCTGGGAAGTAAAACTTCTAGGAAAAATGCGGCAATTAATCAGGACATTTCTTTATTTCTCTTGTGAACCAAAAAATACACAATTATTAAAAAATATCTATCTTCTGTGGACATAAGTAAGGAATGTCTGGCTACTAGAGCCCCTGTTTCTAGTAAGGTCTTCTCCCACTGGTGAGCTCCACATGCTTCTGGATGTAGCATCAAACTGCTGTGGTCCTTAAGAGGGAGGAGAGGCTCAGAGGCCTCCACTCAACCAATAAGAATGGTGGACGAGGCTCACCCAGCACAACTCCACGAGAACACATGTATGGGCTCATCCACAAGGTACATTCCCCGAATTTCCTCCACTGCTGTCACAAAAGGCCAACTCCGTGCAATAATATTTCAGACCCCAGAAGTGAGGAATGGTTCGAATTAGGCAATAGTGATGGTCATGAGGAGGGAGAGGAGGGAGATGAAAAGGAGAGGGGAGAGGTAGTGGAGGGGGGTGGGAGGAGGGTTGAGGGAAGAAATACCATTTATAGTAGGATTATCTACCATGTGCCAGGCACGGTGTGAGGATTATTCCTAATCCTCATATCAACCTCGCCAGAATGGTATTAAACCTCCTCTATCAGGAAATTAAGCTGTGGGGATACTGACACACTGAAGGCCATACAACTACTATATGGCAAGGTCAGGATTTGAATCCAGATCCATCTGACCCCTATGGTGTTGCTTTTTCCACTACATTAGTCTGCCTCCCAGGGATGGATTTCACCAACCACAGTAACACCCAACATTTTGGGAAGGGTCGCCACCAACATTCCAACTTCTTTAATAATTCCTAGGGAAGCATCTACCCATGAATTTACCTACGTATAATTTAACCCCAAGCTCATCTGAGCACACTGTGGGCTCCAAAGGTGCTTCTTTCACAGCAAGTATGCAAATGGCTTAAAAGTATTATAAACCTGAGTTGTTACATAGGTATTCATGACAAAAAGAAAGAAAGAAAGAAAAAAAAAAGAACACTTGTGTACATATTAAAATAAATTGATTCAGTATAGATTTTTATTTTGCAGACTTTCTTGGTGTATCTGCCATTAATCTTCTGGGAGCATTTAGCTTATTTACTCTAGGAATTTTGCTGTTTATCTAATTGTATCAAACATTTAATTAAGAGCTATCTGCTTGCTGCTAACACTCTGAGCATGGAAACTGAGCTGCATCTCATGAGGATATGGTATCTGTTACTAGATGTTTCCAAGTCAGAGAAGGTCAGTCTAACTATTAGTGTTTCTAATTAGTTTTCCCACAAGCAGTCATGTTATTAGACCCAAAACTAGGTAGCAAGGGATTTTTCCCCCTTGCTATTGAAAATAGCAACAAAAAGCAAAATATGCTGCCAACTACTTTCTTGAAGAATCTTCTCATCCAAAACTTGGTTTCCCACTGCTTCCAATGTACCTCTGGTCACTTATTCTAGGAACTGTACATTTGCTCCCATGACGTGATGGAATCACATAACAGTTACAGGCTACTGGGCACAGTCACATGTGCAGCCTCCTTCCATCCTTACCACAACGGTGATTCCCAAATGTTCAGAGAGGAACTAGGGGGCACAGCAAGGTTACACAACAATAAAGGCATCACACAGCTAGTATGTGGCAGAGAGGAAAAGGAACCCAACTTTCCTGACTCTGAGTGTAGGGCTTTCTCCGCTGCCTCCCAGATGCCATGTGCTTTAGGTGAGCCAAGGAATCGGCTGAGCATGATTTATTAAGGAAGGGCTCCAGGAGAAACCAGGAAGGACATGGGGGAAGAAGGTAAGGGAAGGTGAGGAAGCCAACCAAGGGTGTGACCATGAGCAAAGTCTCAGCCTCAGCCTGATCCTGCAGGGAGCTCTGGGGAGTAAACTGCACCTCTGAGTTTGCCTAGAAGCAACAGAACAGCTGGGCTTTTGTACTCTCACACTGGTTAGCCACTGGTTACAGGCAACTGCAAGATTTGGGGGACATAAAAATATCCAGGCAAAAAAAAAAAAAAAAAAAATCCAGGCATTTACCATTTCAGTGCCCCAAGGTAATCATCCTCTGAAGGTCCCTGGTATGAACCTTTGTCAGCAAAGGTGAGGCTGGGCACACAGAACTGAGAAAGGGATCCTAGGCCCCAGGCGGGGTGCCCGCAGCATCCAACACACCATGCATTTCTCGTTCAATCAACAAGTGTGCACTGAGCATCTACTAAGTGCCAGATAACCCTGACATCCCCTTCCCCCAAGTCAATTTTAATCTCATCAGTTTTATCTCCTTTACAGCACTTATTCCTGCCTGGAATTTTCTTCTCCATTGCATTTACTTGTGTGTTGTTTATTTCTTCCTACTGGAATTTAAGTTTCATGGGAGCACAAGCTCAGGCTGCCAAGTTCACCATGGTGACCAGGAAGACTCTCCCAAGAGGTGATAGTTTCCCTAAAACCTGAAAGTCAAGGAGAAGCCGGCCATGAGAATAAAGGGGGAAGAACATTCCAGGCAGAGGACATGGCAAGTGCAAGGGCACTGTGGTAGAAATGCACTTGGAGTGTCTAAGGAACAGAGAGAGGACCTCAGCAAGCGAGAGGGAGGGGACATGGGGGGATGGGCCAGATAATACAGGGCTTTGTCGCCATGTCGCAGAGAGTGGCATTTACTCAAGTGGCATTTCCAAGGAGGAGCCATCAGAGAGGCCAACTGCTCATAAGGTTGGTGGCGCTTTTGTGATGGTGACTCACCACAGCCCCTCACCTGCTCTCTGATGACAGGCCTCTCTGTACCTCTTTCAACCACCGTGTAAGTCACGGATAAGCTGTTAGGTCTTTTCATGGGCTGATTTTCTATTCAGCAGTCTGTTGATGAATGCTGAAAGGATATATGTAGACTCATGCCAATAAGACATGATAGTGAGAATTTATAGAGACAAATTATCCCCACATACAAGACAGAAAATCTTTGCAGTGCTGCAGTCCCCACACTGCTGAGCTTAGCAAGTCAGAGTTTGTTTCCTGAAACTAAAATGTCAATAGAAGGATATACCCAGTTTACCTCTTCCTCCCTGTACGTTTCTGAATAGCTTCTCACACCCTGCAAACTTCGTTACATGGCAACGGAGAATGGAGAAAGCAAGTGTTACCACTCCCATCTCCCTAATGTGGAAAGCACAGCCCCAGGAGGCAGGATTGAAGGCGAGTCTGAGTAAAAGGAACCGGAGGGAAAGGAAAAACCTCCCTGCTCCTTTTGCGTCCCTTGAAGAAATTTCCGGCGAGTCAGGAGTGCTGGTGATGGGGCTGACTGGCTACATAGTAAACAGGAGCTGTCAGTTTTGTCTCTGGGTAGGGCTTACAGAGGACTTTTGTTTTCAGGTCAGAGAATCCAAGGCATGGAGCATGTAAGAGACTCATACAAAGTCACAGAACTAGGAGGTACCTACAGCCGAGAGCATCCCACTTCACCCCAAGCCTCTCCTGATCCAAGGCTAATGGATCTTCCTCAACACCATACTCTCCTTGGCAAGATGAGCTCCAGCCTAAGCTGTAACATGAGTCACAGACCTCAGTAAGCATCATCAACACAATCATATAAATATGAGAAACGACCACCGGGGAACACTACGTTTCCAAATTAGATCTGGACACTTTAAGACTTAGGAGAGCTTAACTTAAGCTTCCGTTCCTGAAACTTTTAGAAATATGCCCATGTGAGTTAAGAGGAAAAAAAAAATCCTCTGGCTTTGTGCCTTAGAGTTGATGGGTTTGGATGATAGGAGCCTGATTTACTTCCTCTGAGGGGAGAACGTTTAAGATCAACCCCTCAGGCAGAGATGAAAGCAAAGTGACCTTACCTTTTTGTCACTGAGGCCAGTCACTTGGTCCACAAACTCCTCCTGGATCATGAAAGCAGCCAGATTGGCCGTGTAGCTGGCCAGGAATATGACGGCAAAGAAGGCCCACACGGACACCATGATCTTGCTGGTGGTCCCTTTAGGATTCTGGACAGGCACGGAGTTGTTAAACACCAGGCCCCAAAGGAGCCATATAGCTTTTCCAATCGTAAAAGAAGGCCCATGGGGTGCTGCAAATGACAGGAAGGACATTCTCAGCGCCTCCTCAAAATGCACACTTGTGAGTGTTTGATACTACGCAGTGGCTCCAGCAACACTGAAGGCTGCCAGAAGACGGACTTATAGTGTGTCCCGTCACTGCCCCAGAACCACACCACAATGAGTCCTTTTTTCTTTAAAAATTAGCATTCTTCCCACATTTCTATATACCTGGCTTTTTGCCACATTTCTAAAAAGACAAAGAAAGAAAGGAAGAGAGAGAGAGGGAGGGAAGGAGGGAGGAAGAAAGAAAGAAAGAAAAAGAAAGAAACAAAGAAAGAAAGAAAGAAAGAAAGAAAGAAAGAAAGGAGAGAAAAAAGAAAGAAAGAAAGAAGGAAGGAGAGAGAAAGAAAGAAAGAAGGAAGGAGGGAAGGAAGGAAGGAAGGAAGGAAAGAAAGAAAGAAAGAAAGAAAGAAAGAAAGAAAGAAAGAAAGAAAGAAAGAAAAAAAGAAAGAAAGAAAGAAAGAAAGAAAGAAAGAAAGAAAGAAAGAGAAAGAAAGAAAGGGAAAAAAGAAGGAAGGAAGGAAGAAAATGGTTATGCAAAACATGGGTTTGAATTAGAAGTAGTGTTATGACCTGTTTTAAATGTGGATTTGATTTCCATTTGGGGAAGCAGAGCCTTACAAAAACATGTGCATGGGGGCTGCTTCAGTATTCGTCAGATGTGCTTTCGTATAAGAACCATGCAATTCAGAGGGACTGATGCTTGATATTCTAATCTGATTGTTCCTAGCAATGGCTCCTGTTCAAACTCAGATGTAAGATGTGCACAATGTAGGAATTAAACCAAACTAAAACACTCTCCAAATGGAGACATTAAGGAACAGAACAATAGAGCTTAATTCTTCTAACACTTCACAGATGGAAGACATTTGGTTGCAGGGTCATGGAAAATGAACTCTGATATCACAGCACTTTTTCTCCCTCAGCGTATTCTTAAGATTCTTTTTTTTTTTTAAATTTTAAGATTCTTAAGTGTTCCTTGCAACAGACTTAACTAAAGAGGCAGAACAATATGCCAAAATGTATTGGGCAGGGGAATATGCAGGCTGTAAGACACACACGTTAGAGCTTTCAAGTCTGTTTTTGTGCAAGGGGAAAAAAATCAATTTATGCCCTCATTTCATGGGAAAAAGGGTCTTCCTTTAACAGAAGGTTTTTATGTCATTTAAGTAAATGAAGATATGAAAAAATGATCTACTTAGACTTCAGTTGGCGATGCACACAGAGTGGGCAATAAATAAAGTGGCAGCAGTGAATCCAGATTGATGGAAGTTATGAAGTTCTGGGCAGAGAGCCTAGTTGGGAAGCAAGCTTTCCGCACATGGGAGGCCAAACTCAGGCTATCTCAATACTTACAATATCCATATACAACACATTAGAGAGAAGGCAACTAATTCTATTATTCTCAGTCTCAAGCTCTCCTCCTATTCTTTGCCTAATTTTATGATCTTCTGGGCTTATTCCCAAGAGGCTGAGAATTCTTAGTAAAAAATAATTAGAGTCAATCCAGTAAACTTCATGAACTACTTAATTTTATTAGGGATGCATGTTGATCAGAAGTGACAGCTATTTAGGAATCAGAAATGGGCAGTTGCAGGGAGCTGTCCAAGATGTTTGGGAATTCCTGATTCATGAAGACTATTACTGGGTCATATAATTTTCCCCATAAAGGACAATGAGATGTAACAGAAAGCTATTTTGTGCAAGGAAATAAGTAGCTGTCATTTCCTGAGGGTTTCTACATGCGGATGAGCAGAAAACAAAAAGCCTCCAGGTGATGGAAGGAGTTTGCATGCTAGGTTCCTTCCTGCACAATAGCGTGTGCTTCAGCCAAAGGAGAAATTATTGCATGTGGTGGCCTTTGGATAGGTTTTTATCTTCCAAGATATATTTCAAATGTATCCACTTCTTTCCATCTCCATTCTCTCCATCCAAGTCCAAACCACTGCAATTCTTTCTCTTGGAAAACTGTACCACCTTCCTAACCAGTCTCCCTCCTTCCACTGCTGCCACCCCTCCCATCGTCTTGATAGATACATAGAAAGTGACCTTTCCACACGGTACAGGTTTGTATTCTGCCTCTTCCCTGCCATTGTATTTTGAAGAAAATCTGAAATGCTTACCACGGTCAACAGCCTATCCCTCTGACTTCATCTTATACCACTGTCTACCTCACTTACTCATAACTTTTCTGTTTCTTGAGCATATCAAGATTGATCCCATGCCAAGGCCTTTGTATCTGCTGTTCCCTCTGCATGGAATGCTTCTCCCTCAGTTCTTCATAGGACTGAATCCTCCTCATCCTTCAGGTCTCAACTCCAGCATCATTTCTTCCTAAGGCCCTTCCCTGCTTGACCATCATACTTAAGAAGCGTCCATATCCCATCACTTCACTTTGGTTTTTCTCCCTTCTTCTTGAGATTTATTACAATCTGTGATTATTCATTTATATGTTTACGTGTTGTCTCCACAACTAAATTCTCAGTTGCCCAAGGATGAGGAAATCTCCATCCCATTTACCACGTTAAACCCCTGCTCCGGTACCAGGTACTCCGGAAATATTCATCAAATAAATGCACGAATTCACAAACACCACAAACTCTGGTTTTGCAAACGTAAGTATCTACTCTCCTGCGGTATGATCACCCATAGAACATTGCCTCAGGACCCACTCTGTTGGAAAGCTTCTTACTAGTTAATTACATTACCCATTTAGTGAAATGCTGGCAACTCTCCCACTTAAACACAACATGATTACTTGTGGCATTTTAACTACGTTTGGTTGACAGCAGGTGGTTTATGTGGTAACCACCGCTCTTCAGTGGTTAAGAAGTGGGAGAATTTCAGTAAAACTGAGTTCCCAATAGATCCCCATGACCTGCTGGCTCTTTCCAATATTGAATCTTCCAAGCAGAAAGAACATATGGCAAATTAAAGTGCCTTGTTTTTGAATAACTGTACCTTGAAGATCTGCTGTCTTCCACCATCTAAAGTCATTTTTCAGGAAAGAGATTTCGTCCTGGCACCCTTCTGATACCCTCTACTTAGAATGTGTTGTGCATTGAGAAAAATGCACTCAAAATTGTGTAATGTGTTTATGTATGTGGTTCGTGTGGGAGCCTCTTAAAAACTTACGGCCAATGAATGCATCCCAATTCAATTTTCTACTTACTGATTGCCACTTTATCAAGTACAATGCACTAAGGTCAGGCACTGTCAAGAGGAAAATGTAACTGTTTGGGGAAAGTCACCATTTTATCATTATATTTATCATCAAACGAATGTGAGCATGATTTGGTAGTTTGGAGAATGTTCTTAACCTAGATTCCATAAAACCATTTTCTTTGCATAGACTGAAGCTGAGACTCACTAGTAGTTTTAACATTTGTTTTGATGCACATTTTGAAAACTGCCAGAAAACTTTTTCAAATATGCTTTCTCAGCAAATATCAGTAGTTTTTCACTTAACTACTGACTCCACATTATGGCAAGATTAAAATGTCTCATTTTTAAGTTTTATCCTTCTTTTCAGTAGAAGGGAATAACCCATACTTGTATGGCACTGCAAGTAATATCAATGACCAGCGCGATTTAGACGATGGTATAGCAAGGCAATATAGGAGAATGTGTTCTAGATCTGAACTCTTCATTGAGAGCACATTAAATAGCATTGACTTTGAATGATGCTTACGAAGCCAGCCTCACCTTTCCCTTCGGCTAAGTTCCTGCTGTATCCAACAGGACTGAAGTACTCAAACACGAAGACAGCTACGGCGGAGACAAGGAGCAGCATTACAAACATCATCACCCAGACGGAGGCGCTGAAGGGCTCTGCGGAGAAACAGCCAGAGGGCGGAAGCGCAGTCAGTCAGCGCCCGCTCACAACCAGGGCCAGCAGGGAGCCCGGAGGTCCATTTGCAGGCTCACTGAGAGACCCACTCTGATGTGACTCTGATCATTCAAAAGAAGCTACTCATTGTTTATTCATGCGTTTAAATCATTCTCTCTTCTACAAAATATTTGAGGTATTTTATAAGAATGCACATCATAGGATAAAAACAGAGAAAAGCATATGACATTTGACAAATCAGGTCAAGGATAATAAAAACAAAATATAATGATAAGACCAAGGGAGAAAGTTAAAATGCAAACAAAGAGGCTACAGGGTCCTCTGGAATTACAGAATCATCCAGGGGACCAAAGCTAAAGAGAAACAAGACTAGATTCAAAGAGTCAAACATAAGGCACCTGCAAATCAGCATGAGTTTTATTTTTATTTTCATTTTCATCTTAACATGCTGGAGGGAGGACGTGCAGGAATTCTAGAAGTAAAGGGAGAATTATAACCTGGTAGAAAAGGATCGTAAAATCGTGGGATTGACAGGAATATTGGAATGTCATAGTCTGCCCCCAAATACTACCACTCTCTCCATTTCACCTTCTGCTTCGGACAGATGAGATCTCTACAATTTAAAAATCTGGTTGAGGTTGGTAATGGTTAAACGCAATTGAAAAGTCATTTGAAGATATTACATTCACACGAGAATTCAATGAAAACGCATCGTTTAAAGATAGAGGCAATGAAGTAGTAGATGGATAGATGGTTATTTCCCCTAAAAATAGCTTTCATCAGTTCATTTTCATGTGGATGTCTCAGAAGGGCAGGCCAAGACACAAGGTTCTAAATCTTAGATCACTTTAGAAAGGTAAGAGATACTATGTAAAACAAATTAACATTTTTATTCAAACTGATTGAGGACATGAAAGTGAGCCGAAAGGAGACATTTTATCCATGTATGACATAGATTTGCTAGAAAATCAACAGAGGCTAAAATTTTTAAAATGAACATAGCTCCACCTGATTGCATCATTGGGAAGAAACTGCGCTTGGACACCAATGAACTTATAATCCTTTTCATCATGAGCAAACATTTTCTAAGAATAAAATATAAGAAGCCCAATAATACCTCTCGAATAGTACACATTTTATTATTTTTAAATTGTTTTTTTTTCTGATGAAGCTAGTAATAATAATAAAGAACTAGGCTGATAGCAGGCCACCTTTTTATTAAAGTCTGTGACTACCTAACACAGCTAGAGTTCAGCACAAATTCCAATGTAATGAGCTTAATATATAATAAGAAACTAATATGTCTGAAGCTTTAACGATATTGGATAATTTTAAAACCTGAAGGAATACTTTGTAATGCAGTTTTGATAGTGCAAATACTTTAAGAAGCAACAGGTACCAAGACAACTTACTTGACTTAAATAACCCAAGATGAGCTCAAAGAAACCGAAGAGACTAAAACTGAAATTTATCTCAGTTAAATTTAACTTGAGTACAAACAATATCGTGTCCCTGAAATCACAGCAATTTGGTAATAAGGTGTATCCAGGAGAAAGAAATGAATAATTAGGAGATTAAAAATTACTTAATATTCAAAAATAGAGATGTTAAAGTAATTCTCCAAGTTGGATGTGCTGATGGCATAGCGTGTCTCAGCAGAGGAGGATCATTGTAATGAGTAAAGGAGCATACACATGTAAAGTATTTGGTGGTGTGCTTTGCACACTGCATACACATAATAAATTAAATGGAATAGCTGCTTGGTTCTGTGGTTAAAGCCAGAATTGGTGGTGGTGGTGTGCTGTCCAGGGTCCTGAAAAAGGCGTCCTAGTTTAAAACACGCACACTTACTAATCTGATAACTCCTTTTCCCTGCAGGTTATGATGACATTATTAAAAATATTAGGGGAAATCCTTACTGAATTCTTGTACTCACATGTCAGAATCTGTAAGCCTTCAGTGGACTTCACTGGGCACTTGATGTGTCCTAGTCACTAACTGGTCAGAAAATCAGATGGAAACTGATCAAGAAACTGATCCCAGATGTTTTCTCACTTCGAAGTGACAACATCTGTCCCTTGACTTGTGAGGATGGCAGAGACATTCTGCTGTGGTATTCTGGTTTTAGTAAGTTAGGTACCTATGAGTGCCATGAAGGATGGCTATTCCCAGACACCACACACACACACACACACACACACACACACACCCCACAACAAAGAAAGTCATTAGAACAATGAAGAGCTACTGTCTGTAGTGTCTAAGATGTGACCCAGAAATATTTTAGATAGCTCTGGATTACATCCTCTACTGGACAGATTCAACAGATTCAACATCTGTCCATGAAGGAACTTTAATCTAGAAGAGACTCCAGCTCAGCATTTCTTTGGATCAAAGACTCCAACCTACTTGGAAAGTCTTAAGAATTAACTGAATGGAAACATTGCCAGAGACATCATCTCTGGCCTTGAAGAGTCACTGGTTACATTTTTACACAAAAGCTCAGAGGCACTACCTGCAAGTGTTTCCGATGTGAGTTCATGGATTTTGCGAAGGAGAGAGAATAGGAAATAATGAAGAGCAATGCAATCAGATTTTGAATGTTTGGCTCTTCCAGATGACTGAGCCAATGAATGGAAAAATGTAGCTTAGCATGGTTCATTATGACTTTCAAAACCTGCAGAAAATGACTGTAAATAAGGGGGTGCAGAGTCAATCGAATAGGGATGTAATTTAGTGACTAGGAAAAATATTAAGCCTTCTGTGTAAAAACAGCTTTGAAAATAGCTCCCTCTGGCTACAATTTATTTTATTCTTAAAGATACAGTAGGAAGAGTAGGGGGAAAGAGGTTTAGCTAAATTTAGCAAAACTACTTGACTTTTATGGAAATGTTCTAGTAACGCAGATAAGATAAAAATCTAGGGAAACTGGGTTGAGGCCAGATTCAGTATCAGTGACTCATATTTATGAGACAAGTCAATGGATATATTTTTCCTCTTTGATTGAACTGGACGAAAAGTTCTCTCTAGCTCACTAAGAAGATAAGTGGACAACTTTCTCTTTCCATTTCTTCCACGAACTCCCTTCCTCCAACCTCTAGGACCAAAGATCTCTGTTAAAGGTTCCAATAGGGAATGGGGAAAAAGACGATTAGGAGTGACTATGAGTGAGAGTATATCCAATAATTATTAACATTCTGCTTGTGTTGTCAATATCAGTAAGCAGTATTTTTCGTGATCCAGTGAGGCTCCCTTATGAAGATATGGGCATCATTATCCATATCAGACACAGGCACAGAAGGAACATAGTGAGGTGTGTCTTTGTCAAGGTCCACGTTACTCCAACAAAGGTTACAAAAATTGAAACGAGTGCAAAATCAAATCCAGTGAGTCGTAAGCATTTCAACAGCTTAAATGGATTATCGAAAATGGAAACAGTACATCCATACGTCTCTGTGAGTAAGGCGGTATCCAAAATCCTGTTAGTCAACATTTCACTCATGAGAATGAAGCATAGAACGCTTCACTGGATGCTAACACCACATATAAATGAAGACAGTGGAAGAGTAAGGCTATGGGCTTGGAGCTGGCATCCACAGATGGGCCCTAGTCTGCAGTTTTAGTTCTCTAATAAATAAAGTTTTTTTGTCTTTGGAAAAATGTAAGAAATTCAGTTGACACTAATCTAACTGTTTTCACTCTCTCCTGCAGTTTCCTTCTAGGGGTCAATGTTTGTCTTAACCTTCCCAGTTTGGGACAAACCCACTGACATGGGAATGCCAAGGGGAAGTTAATCTGAATCCCATGATCTTCAAGACAGTCACTATCAAAAACTATTTATGATGACAAAACGCTCAACACAATGATTTCCTTTAAAGAAAAAATGAAAAATGCTTGGCTATGTTCCAGGCAGTTTCAGCTACACCAGCCAAGCTACCTAATGCATAGGTGCTCAAGAAAACCAGATGATAGAAAAAAACAGAACTACCTGGCTTTAAAAAATAAAAACCTTTTGTGTAAAAACATAAATCTAGGAAACAGTTAAAAGGAGAGTAAGAAGAATTTCTTCTCTTATAAACCATTCAGCTTAAAGGATAGTCACATTTAAAATATGATTCCATTAATTTTAAAACAGTGTATCCTCTTCAGACTGCTTCTGTTTTGTTTATCAGAGTACTGGTATAAATCACTGCACAGTCATCATTATTTTTACTCTTACATCCAGTAAATAAATGACTGTCATTCTAGTGAGGGACGGAGGATGGGTACGCGGCTGCTAAATAAAAGTTTATGAGCGGATTTAAATTAACTGTGGACAGACAGGTTTATTTTTTAAATGCTTTCAAGGCTCTAAGCAATGTATCTACTAATCTATATTCTACACTACCAAGGGCGGTATCTGAATATGTGACTGTATTTTTAGCAGCTATTTCCAAGTTAAAGATAAATGAAAGATGTTAACTGGGGGAAAATTGGGGTAATTCAAATGCAACATGCTTTCAATATGCTGACGTGGTTACCTGGAACGGAACTAGGTCCTATCTGGTCCTGTCTTTCGAGCAAACAAGACAAAATACCTATAATTCCTTGTAGGAAAGCAGTAGTGACTGCGAAGTTCACATACCTAGAAAAGCAGAAGGTGATACAGTGCCATTGCTTCTTGAAACCATGACACTGATTCCCGTCTCCACAAAGGGCACAGAGAAGTCCACCACTTCAGAACGTTCCTCGTTGATGGTGAGTGAGCCAACTGCCATGACTGCCCGTTGATACACCACCTGGACACAAGGCAAAAAAAAAGAACCGTCCCTTTACTTACCCTTCCCACCATCCCTGAGGACCTTGGGCCCTAAGTCTGAATGAGGGCCCTTGGGATGAAAAGATAACTTACCTCACCAATCATTCCATTCCACACATTGTTAACTTTCTTGCCATGCTTCCCATTAGTCACCAGGTAAAGGTCATAGGTAAACTTCACTGTTCTCGAAAGCTTCTTTAGGATATCAATGCAGAACCCCTTGCAGCATTTTTTAACATTCATGCCCTCATTGGTTGAATTGCTGTAGAGAAAATCCCAAGATGGTAGAGTATTAGTACTGGAAAATGTGTTCATAGTCATTATCTACACTCTTCTATTATTTTTCACATGGGAAACTGAGGCCCCAAATGTGGAAGCGGCTTTTACAAGGACGTTCAGTGAGTTTATGACAGCAAAAGTAGAAAGTGTTCTTAATTATGACAGTAATCATGACAACAGGTAACATTTCTTGAGTAATTACTATTTGCTATGCACTGTGATAAATGCTTTATACTAATTGTTGGATTAATCTTCACAACATTTTTCTAAATTAGGTAGTATTCACATCCCCATTATGCAGATGAGAGTTACTACCTCTTATTTTTTTAAAGCTTATAACACATACAACCTCTTTAGATCTGAGTTTAGTCATCTAATCTAAACTGAATTATAAAAACTTATTGGAAAATGGAGGAGAGGAAGATGTGAAATTCTCAGAGCAAGGAGAGTTTTGCTTTATCCTTTCACTGAAAATAGAGGTTGGCAACCAAAGGGAAGAAGAAAGGATGCCTTACTTACTTAGGAAAGATACTCTCCTTGCTGAGGAAAACTAAGAATTATCAGCTAAAAATCAGGAGACCTGGGGTCTACTCTGTGCCTGAGTCTGTGGACTTAATGTCTCTTGATCGAGTCATCTTGCAAATGAAGGCTCATTCATAACATTTTCCCTCCCTACCTACGTGGAGGAAGTGTAAAAGGTGACACTATTAAATAGCAATGTCCTTGATCAGGAAAAACCCCTATTAAAATACAGAGGGCATTGCTGTCTTAAAACCTATCATAATCTACCAAGGTTACATTCGTTGCTTTGTGCCAGCCGCTTTGCTTTATTTACTTGACAAATTCATACTCAAAGGACACTCAGAAAAACCAGAAATTCTTTTTAAAGGGAAGGAAACAGGGGTCTTCCCAAGTGATAACAAAAACTATTTAAACAACTGCTACAGGAAGATCAAGACCTCTCTGGGCAATGCACTTGGTTCCACCTTGCCCTGGGGCATCCATTAGTACCATGTTCAGATACTGAGTCACGTATTTCAAAGGACATGTGCTGCCTCAATATTCCATTGTTGACACATCTACATACTGAATTGTTATCTAAGCACTAAAATTATGTTTATGGAAATCTAACAGGATAATAGGAAAATACTTACATTTCCATATCTTATGATAAAAGTAGGTTACATAGTGATACATACAGAGTAGACATAGCTATATAAAAACAGATGAGCTTATGAAGTATCTGGATGGAAAAACAATGAAATATGAAGCATAGCTATTTTTGAATGGTAAGAAATGGTTTTTTATCTTTTTCATATTTTTAGGTTTTTTTCCCCCAAAATTATCTGCAGTGAGTATATACTACATATATAATTGGATAAACACACACACACACATTAAGCACCATTGGTATATATCTATATCCAAGAATATGGATAGATTTGACAATATAACTTTGAGTAATGGAAGTAGGTTGCAGAATGATACCTTTTTTCATGCTTTCTTTATCTCAGGATCACAGATCACCTATCCTGAATCACTGTCTTCACCATTGCTCTCTCCTATCCTGTCTCTGAGCTCTGCTCAACCAACCTGCATCTGCCAGCCAGGACCACGACGGAGACTTCACTCTCCAGCCTTGCAGCTGGACAACCTGCTCAGACTCTGCTGCCCTCAGTCTGGGGGGCTGTGGAAGGCCACATCCGCATGCATTTACAGATGATGACTGGTGGACTTAACTCTGTAGTACAACAGGAAGTAGGGACCTTCCCTCTCTCCACCAGTTTCCCAGAGCAGAAAGGGTCAAGGTGGAGTTACAACTGCCATAAACATGATAGAAATATGTCCTAAGTACATTAAATTAATGGCATGTCCAAATATGATTTTCTTCTTGGTATCTGTGGCTCTTTGAAAAATGTGCCCAAATCAAAGTCTCTCTTTTTCTTTTTGGCCACCATAGACCATGCATCGATGCCTCTTTACCACCTCTTTCCATTTGCAGCTATTTCACTGTCTGCTCCTTCCCTTCTTCTATTACAGCCTCTTCCTTCACCTGGTCAAGATTCCTGGGAGAGTGTGGAAAGGAGTTAACAAATACCCCAGGTTGAAGATTCAGGGTCATAGCCATATAGTGACCTATCTGCTTCTTTGACGTGCTCACTGGAACCTCAGCCAGTTTATGAGTTAATTATTCCCCCCATGTCCCCTAATACTAGGTGTATTCTAGTTAACCAGTTGTCATTGATGCATTTTCACCCAACAAGCACCCACTGAGCAGCTACTCTGTGTAAGACATGGATTTAGACGCTGGGGACACAGGATGAAAAAGACAAGAAGAAAGTGAACTAGTTGAATTTATCATGGGCATTATGGAAACACAGACCATACTGGGAACTTCTGTTGGTTGTTATCACAAACCTTGTGTGTGTGTGTGTGTGTGTGTGTGTGTGTGTGTGCGTGCGTGCGTGTGTGTGTGGAGGAGGGGGTATGACAACTACCCAGGCATCTGAGAAATGGTGCCCATGTAATCTCTCTGCTCTCCACCATCACCCAAAAGAAAGGGAGACTCATAAAAACAAATATGGGGAAAGGGATCCAATAAATCATCAATTCTCTGGCTCTATAATTTCCCAGTGTGGCCAGTGGATGTGCCTTGCGAGTCAGACAGAGCTGCTTTCAAATCCTGGGTCTGCCCTTGACAAGCATGGAAACTCGGATGGGTCTCTTCATTCACAGACCTTAGTTTACTTATTTGTGCATTGAGAAGGCTGATACTTACCTTGCAGGATAGTTGGAAATATTAAATAAGGTATCTAAAGCACCTCTCACATAGGTGCTTAAAAACATATTTCCTCTCTTTTCACCAACGATTTGACAGTTTAGGGGATCAACTGGCAGTATAGCCATTTATCCCTACATATGAAAACAGGTAATTTTTCCTCAATTTTCTCTTCACATCTTAACACTCAACTAACAGGTTAGAAGAAAAGTCTGATTTCTCAGCTCATTTCCTACTACCTGATTTTTTAGAAGACTGATGTGTGCCCTCAAGACCCCACCATTTACCAGAAGTGAGAGACAAAGGGTTTTCCCTGAAAGAATATCACCAAGAAAACAAACACAATCATGTTGTCCAACAGGAATCCTTTTTGGAACCAATCAGCCTGCCTCAAAGATGTTACCTTTAGGAAATGCAGTTGATCTAATCTGTGTTAATGTTGGGATTACTGGATCCTAGTAATTTTCTATTGCTTTCAGGTAAATCAAAGACTTTAATTTCACCTAGAAGCACAGTACGATTCTCATGTCACCAAGTGGGAAAAGGAAAATTGCAAGCCACCCCCTCCCACAGGAACCCAAATCGTGAATTTGAACTTGTTAATCTGTTTCTATTCTTCAGTTGAAAAGTCAATTCTTTTAAAGACAGTAATTTATTTGGAGGTTCATTTCCTCCAGACCATTGTGACTCAGGACTTGGTGATCTATTGTTTTCAGCTCCAAGTCTTCGGATTTTAAAGACTTTAATCTCCAATGACTGAGTGTGAAGCATAAGATGCCCTACTTGATTGGCCCTATTGAATCAGAGAAGATATTGTTATCATAAAGGAGGTGCCCCAGTGGGGTTATACTCTTTGCTTTGTGCCAGCCACTCTGCTTTCTTCATCTGACCAAGTTCTGCTCAAAGAACACCCACCCAAGTCAAAACCTCCTTTGACAACTTTCCCACATTACCCCTTCTGTCATTCCCCCAGCTCATCACTTCCAAGTACTGCACTAGGTTTCCTTCTGTTTCCCAAACTCGCCAATCTCTTTCCTCCCTCAGGGCCTTTGCACCTGCTCCTCTAGCTGGGTGGCTCTTCCCCAGTTCTTCACATGTTTGGCTCCTTTTCCTCTTTTACATGTCACCTTAAATCTTACCTGTGTGAGCTGCAGGAGCCCCACATACCTCAAGTGACTCCCTTATCACACCATCTTATTCAGATCCTTCACAGGGTTTATCCTAATGTGGAGCTGCCCTGTTCCCTTATTGGTTGAGTAGTTTTTTAACCGTGTGCACCCCTTGACTGCAAGATCCTTCCCGGTTCACTGATGCACCCCCCCCATGCCCAGCACTGTGACTAACACAGAAACTATGCTTCATGTGTATTTATTTATTGACTAATCTATTCAGAATTTCAACCCCAAAGAGGCTGATGACTCCAAAAAAGCTGATGATTATTTACGGAATAATCCATCAGAATTTCAACTCCAAAAATGCTGCTTATTGATACAAAAATTTCTCCAAACCAAAATGCACCTTCATAATACATTTAGCAATCATATTCTTAAAAAATTATCTTTATCCAAAGCACTGAGCCATGGGGATTTGCATCTTGTATAATAAGAACTTAGGTTGGAATTTGGAACGTGGGAGGAAAAGTATCCATTCACCCTCCGTTCAAGTGTCATCAACATTGGGGTGTCATATTCTGTGCTTGTCCCTGAGGACACAAAGATTAATAAGCCACGTTCCCTATATTTAGGCAGATAATACTCTGGGGGAAATACAGACAAACTGTAAGCCATAAAAACAAGTGAGAAAGATAGCTAGAAAGTGCTATGGACTGAATGTTTATGTTCCCCTCAAATTCATATGTTGAAACCCTAATCCCCAGTGTGATGGTATTTGGAGAGGTAATTAGGTCACGAGGGTGGAACCCTCCTAAATGGAAGTAGTGCCCTTATAAGAAGAAGCAGGACAGCTTGCTTCCTCTCCCTCTGCTCTCTACCAGGTGAGGAGAAGACAGCCGTCTGCAAACCAGAGGGTCTCCATCAGACACCAGATCTGCCAGCACCTTGATCGTGGACTTCCCAGCCTCCAGAACTGTGAGGAATAAATGTCTGTTGTTTAAGCCACCCACTCGTGGTAATTTGTTATAGCAGCCTGAACGGATTAAGACATAGAGACACAGCCAGGGTACTGTGGAAGTAGGGAGAGCTAACCTAGCTTGGGGAGGGAGTGCTTAAGACTTAAAGGGCAAGCAAGAATTGTCCAGGTGAAAGGAGGCAATCAGAAAATATTCAGGAAAAAAAAAAGATTTCTATCCAACGGTAGGCTTTTTCCTTTTGTGAATCCTCCACAAGGGTGGTATTTGTGTTTATGTTTGCATTACAAAGACAAAATTCAGGGCCTTGGACTTGGCCATGAAGCTTTATGTCTCTCCAAAGCGTTTATAGATTAGGGAGAACCCTTCACCAGGGGATCTGATAAAAAATGTCAGTTCCTCTTCAATAGTAATAAAAGAGGAAATGACTTAGATGCAATGCTGGTTTATTGCTGGTGATCTAGGAGATCCCCAGGAGATCAGCTCCACCTTAAGCACATCAGAAAGTCACTTGTAAGGTGGATGCTGACCCCGAAACGGAGAGAAGCTTTGAAAATTCTGAAAAGTTTGGATCTTGGAAATAGAAAAGAGGTGGAAGGAAGTGGTAGATATGGTTTGGGGGAGGGAGTAACCAGAAAAATACAAAAGAAATAATTATTCTAGGAAAGATTGAAGGGGAGGGTTGATTCACCATACTGGTTAAGAATATGGTGGTGGAGTCAGATGGACAAGTGTTTGAGTTCTGCCTCTTCCATCTACTAGCTGAGTGGCTTTGAACGTGCTTCTTAATCTTCTCATAACTCAGTTTTTATCATGTTTAAAATGGGCAAAACCATGCACCTCGTATTGCCGTTGTTGGAATCAAATGAATGCAAACCACCTGGTGTAGTTCCAGGTCTTTTAAAAAATCTATTTTTATACGCACCTATTATAATAGAGTATATTTTATACTACATTCTATTATTATTGTAGAGATACCACTGTCATCAGTGATACAGGCTATTGTTGTAAAGGATTGGGCACATTCAACCGACAGCATCCCTGGACTCACTTGATTTTGATGAACTTCCGACACGGCACAGTGTTCCTCACACACGTCTCAGTCAGCGGGTCTATGTCTTCCACGATGACAAAGGGGGCCTCCTCCAGCGTGACGATGCTCAGATGGTTGTCGTCTGGCTCACAGTCCGAAAAGGACTTGTACCTGGGCCACACGGCGTGCCTCAGGCTCAGGGTCTGGTTCTCCCACTTGCCCACCTGCAGTATAAAGAGAAAGACACACCTGTGCTTTCCTTCACCACTGGCTTCCAGAAAGGTGAGTCTTCCCCCGTAAGAGGTATGGGAGAGGAACCCCATCACCTTCAGGGCTTTTCTGCTACCTACCTCAGTGTACACTTCTGTTTATATGCTAAGAAAGATGGGGACAAAGGGAAAGCAGAATACTGGGCAGCTCCCATGCCCTGGACTCTCCCCAGACTAATAAATATGGGGGTGGTGCCTAAGCACTGATGCCGTTGGAGATCCCCAAGTGAGTGTGATGTTCTGCCAGAGCTCAGGACCACTAATGTCATGAAAAGAGCAAGGACTTTTAGAATCAGAGGTCTAGGCTTGAATCCCCACATCTGCCACTTACTAGCTGTACAGCCCCAGGCAGGCTTTTAATCACCATGAACATCTGTTTTCTCATCTGTAAATAGACACAGTTCCACCTACTTTATAAGGATGTCGTAGGAATTAAAGAAGGCAATTCGAGAAAAGCATACAGGGCAGTGCCCAGCACGTAGTAAGGACTCCAAACTCTCCCTTTTAAGTATAGAAGAGAGTCAGTGAGAGGGAGAGAGATTTAAAAAGTGCTAAGAAAGAGAAAAAGAGGCAAGGGGAGAGGAAGATGAAGAACAAGAGCAGAAAAGAGGGAGGGCTGGCGGGAGAGACAAACACGGGGGGGAGAGCGGGCGAGCAGACGAGACGCTCCCTTCAAGCTCAGACATGGTTCTGTTTAAGTTGAAATTCAGGTGAGTTTTTATTAATTCAGCACAGAGTGGAGACTTTTACTGCTTACTGTACATCAAGACCTGTCGAAACAGAATCGATTGTGTTCCCTCTGAGCAGCTGTCGGCATCTCAGTGAAATCAAATTGAAGGCTGTATGTTTTGAACCTTAATTTTATTTGACAGCTTATTGGCACTCTTCGCGTACACACGGGGAGAAAGCTGCCCCCAGCATTGCACTTTCTGCTTCCTCCTCCTGCTCCCACGTGCGACTGCTCGACACCACAGGTCAGCGCTTTATTTGTAACACAAACCTCAAGGAAAATACCTCGTCTGAAGACCTAAGTGCCAAGTCCAGCCTTGTCTGTGTTGATGTGAGCGACTCACCTCTCCTCCTGTAATGTAAGTGTCACCAGAAATGAATCTCAGGCCCTTAAAGAGAATTCAGACACGCTGGACACCAGGAGAGGTGATAGGTGGCGGGAGAGAAGGCAATCAGTGCTCTGGAAGATGACATCATCATTCGGACTGGAAAATGTTTGCTGCTTGTAGAGAAACATGCCGTGTGGCCAATTACAAAACTGTCCAGCTTCACTGATACCTTCCTTTTTAAGTTAGGAAGGGCAGTAGAGTAATTTGGTCAAGCAAACACGTTCATCTCCTCATGCTGTGATGTAACACAGGCTGGAGAGAATGTGGAGCCCATCAAATTCTTAATTCATTCAACATAGATTTATTGAACACCAGCTATGTGCGTGCTGACACCAGCCCAGGAACAATGAGGGATAAAACAGAATGATTCCTGCCTTGTTGTAACCATCAGTCGGCTGCCGGACAAAGACCAAGCCAATAATAATAAACATGCAAATAGATAAAGAGATATCCAAGCTCTTCCTTTTGGAACATGTTATACCCATCTCTTTCTTTTTCATCTCCCTTAGAAAACTCAAACATAGCCTTCAAAAGAGCCTGGGCAGTTCAGTGGGTAAGACGACAATGGCTTTTGGAGTCACACAGAACTAAGTGCTAATCCTGGCTTCACCCATGAGCTGAGCAGCCTTGGGAAAGTTGCTTAACTTCTCTGAGCTTTGCTTTCTCTATCTGTAAAATGTGGATTGCAACAGGATATGCTTTCAGAACTGTAGTGAGATTTGAATGAGCCAAAAATGTCCTTGAAGCATTGAGCACAGAACTTAACATGTAACATACATGGCAGCTGCTATTATTTTATTATTGTAGGTAGCATTTAAGATATAGCTCAAATATCACCTAATCTGTAAAAGCATTCCTGTCTTCCCTGGTAATAGAGAACTTTGCTCCCATCTCCACCACAGCATTTGATACTATACTTATAACAATGTCACTTTTGAGCATGTCTGTGTAGTCAGGAAATGTGCCAATATTACCACTTAGTTTAATCTTACAAATTCCACGTGGTAAGGATTATTATTCCAGCATCACAGTTCAGCAAACTGAAGAACAGAGAGATTATGTAAACTGCCCAAACTTGCACAGCTAGTAAGTGGTGGATCCAGAGCTATACCATGGAACTATGTGAATCCAAAGGTGCTTTCCCACTAGTGTTTCTATTAATTGATCTGCAGTAATCATGTTATTGCTCCAAGACCCTTTCTTCCTTGCGGAGATAGCTCCTCAAGTCCTAAGGTAACATAAATAGAGGCAAAGCCCGTTTAGCCAGCAGAATCTTTGGTGATGTCACTGACCATGTCACATACCCTACACCATGGGAGGCAGGCAAAGGTTCCAGCCCAAGGCTGACTCATGGAGAGAGAGGCTGCAAAGGTTTATGAGTTCCCAGAGTGCAATAATTTCCTAAATCTCCTCTAAGTTCCTCTCTCCCTTCCCAACACGTCTAAGTAAGCACCCATGGGTCAGCCAAGGAGGGTGGAAGCAAGTGGTGGGTGGGAAAACTTGATTAGGAGCTGAAGCTTCTGTGTAAACATTGCCCTAGATCCTGAGAGCTCTTACCTCCTTCTCTGAGGCTGATAGGCTCCTGTTCCAAATGCCAAAAATCTCAACTCCAGGATTTTATATACCAGATAGGGGAGAAACAGACATCCTTCGCTTTCCCCTCCTATGTTCCTATTTACAAAGCACTATAACTGAGTCTGGAGTCTGTAGACAGGCTTAATAGAGATTCGTTTACTCCATAAATATTTACTGAGTGGCTACCAGGTGCCAAGCACTGTGCTAGGCACTAAGGGTACTGTAGTGCAAGCAGCACAATTTTTACTTGCAAGGAATTTTTATGCTAATTGGGAAGACAAACATGAGTCAAATAACCACATAAAAATATACATCATACAAACTGGGAGGAAGAAATAAAATGCGGGTCTAAGACTGGAAAAAGGGGGAAAGAAATCACAGAAGTCTTCCCCAAGAGGTGGCACTTAAGCTGAGACTGGAAATCCAAGATGAGTGGATGAGGGGATAGAGGGAACAGAGGAAGGAAGAGCCCTGCAGGCTGGCAGGGGACAGAGGATGCAAAGCCTTGCAGGTCCAGTTAAGGAGCTGAAATTTGCCGTTAAGAGTTAATCCAGTCCGTTATCCAGAATGGAAAAAGAAATGAAGAAATCATCATGAACATGGGTCCATATATAACTTGCCCAAAAGTGGAAGCTTCTTGCCCCCTCCATTCTTTTTTTTTCTTTTTTTATTATGGAAAAATGTTAACTCATACAAAAGTAGAATACTAGAATGTATCTCCATTTTCCCATTATCTAGCTTCATTAATGACTAACTCATGGCCAATCTTGTTTCATTTATACTCCCAACCACTCCTCCCATATTATACTGAAGGAAATCTCAGACATCATAACATTTCATTCACAAATCCTTGATTTGATTTAAATACCTAATTTTCATTTGCTTAACAATATTATACCTCAACAACCTATGTGTTTGTGTATATGTTTCACTCATTAGATTGTGATTCCTCAGCCTAGCAGGGATATATATATATATATATATATATATATATATATATATATAATATTATATTATATATATTAATATATATGTATATTAGTTGGTTTCTATGCCCACAGCTTCTAACTCAGGGCCTGGCACAGCTGGATAGGTATTGATGGAATGAATGAACACACCACACTTAGCAGAGTATGTAACATTAGATGACAGTGGTTTGTATCTGCTAATCCCAAACTCCTAATTTATCCCTCCCTCTCTTTCCCTTTGGGTAACCATAAATTTCTTTTCTATGTCTATGAGTCTATTTCTGTCTTGTAAATAAGTTCATTTGTATCATTTTTTTTTAGATTCCACATATAAGTGACATCCTATATCTGTCTTTCTCTGTCTGACTTGACTTCATTTAGTACGATAATCTCTAGGTCCAGAGATTATTAGGCACTATTCTTAGCACTATTTTAATTCTTATAAACACCCTATACACAAGAAGAAGGTGTGGGCAGATGATTTTTATCTCTGTCATGAATTTTGGACTTGAAAACAGTCCCAAATTCCCCCAACTAGGCTGTGTGGGAGAAGAAAAAAAATCTTTACCTTCAAAATACACTGAATTTTGGTGATAAACCTTTAAATGTTTTCAGCAAATAAACTGAAGTTTTGAGAACAAAGAAAAATAATTGACCGCTAATGGAGAAAAGTGATTTTGTTAAAAGAAATGTAGAAAGGGGAAATTAACTTTGCAATGATTTTTTTATCTGTTCTTATTAATAAAATTTAAATGCTGCGCTTTTAGAAAGCGAATTCCTCTTCAGCTCCTAGGAAGTGTTTTGTGACAGCGCAGTGATTACTTATCAAAACGTTCAGCCAATATTTTCTCAGAGCAAAGATAATTTCATCTCCAGAAACTGTCATAAGTTAATATTCATCCCTTAAGGTCTGGTTAAATCCATAGCGATGTCACAGAGGCTGCAAGAGGCTGGAAGAAACGAGGTTAATAGATGCTTGTGACTCTCCTTTCAAAGAGGTATGAATGCTTGATCGTGTTTGATCTATTCATGAAATGCTTACAAAAGACAGTTAAAATCACCTCACAACTGTTCTCTCCCAAGCCACTCCCTAAAAGCGTATATCTAAACACCAAGATCATAGATCCACCTCTACTCAAATCCTTCCATGACTCATACTGCTCACAGAACCAATCAGACTCCTCTTACATTAATGGACCCTACAGTATAGGTCCCATCAACCTCAAAACACTCTCTCCTCTCTCTCTTTCTATCCCTTTTTTGATTTCTCTTTTGTACACCCTATACACACCCTCACACTAAAACATATACATCTACACCTTCAAACACACATACGCTTACACCTACACATACTCACACATGTGTGTACGTATATATGTATATGCATATGTGTATACAGTTAACCCTTGAGCAACGTGGGGTTTAGGAGCACTGACCCTTCGTGCAGTCAAAAATTCGTGTATAAGATATAGTTGGTCCTCCATAACCATGGTTCCTCCATATCTGCAGACTCAACCCACGGGGGATCATGTAGTACTGCAGTATTTACTACTGAAAAAAATCCACATATAAGTGGATTCAAACCCGTACACATGCACACATATATATATCATATATTTATACATCTATACATAAACACACAGCTACACTCATACCTACCTGAATTCACAATACACACATACATACACTCACCTCCACACACGTACAACTACACATACACACATGCCTAACACACACCTATACTCACACCTCTACACACACGCACAATACTAAGCCACCATGACGCATACACTTTTCACTCTCACCACACACACCCTGAATGACACCCGTTTCCCCGCCTTTGCCTGCACTACTTCTACGTGAAATTCCTCTCCTTCTCATCTCCACTGACTGAAATCCTACCCATTCTTTCCAGGCACAGCTCAAATACCGTCTCTCCCCTGCAGCTTAATACTCCAGCTGGAATGCGGTTTTGAGCATTCTCTTTTTCCCTTGAATTCTCTCGCTTGTTCATTCATGAGCTCAATACACATGCATCCAGGGCTTTACACTGTGCCAGGCACTGCAGGAGGCTCTGGGGTACAATTGTGAACAGTGCAGGCTGGTCCCAGTGCTCAGACTTTCCAGTCTGGTTAGAGAAGAGGAGTTAAAGCACACTGGCCATGAGATAACATGAGATAATAAATGCGGTAACTGCCATGCTGGGGTGCGCACAGGATACTACTGGAGCAGAGAGCTTCCTGCTCTGCAAGGAAACCAAAGATGCTTCTAAAGGAACTGACCAGCAGAGTTGGTGTGTGGCTTGCTCCGGAGTTCTATCTTTGTTCGTTGGGCAATGGACTCGTGTAGAGGGATGGGGATGGGGATTATTGAAGATTTTTAATCAGAGGAGGGATACAATCAGTCTGACGTATTAGGACACTTCTTCCCAGTGCAGTGCAGAGAAAGGGTTTGTGCCTAAAAGATTCTGAAGGCAGAGTGATGGGTCAGGAGGCAGCTGCATTAATCTGGATGAGTCTGGCATAGGGCCGCACGGGGAGGGGGCATGAACTCACAGGATCCCAAAGTGGTGGAATCAATACAACTTAGAGACCGACTGTGTAACTGTACGGGGGTGGGGATTAAGGGCTCAGTTTGCCCTGTATTATAGAATCTCTGGCCTGGCCAGCCTTTCACACAACATGACCCACATCGGCTGTAGTACAGTGTTCACCACATTCCAGTTCAATAAATATTTGCTGAACTGAACTCGATTCAGATGGCAGCACGGCATCAATTTTTACTCAGAATTCAAAGTTAAAAGAGGAGAGTCGCCTGTTTACTCAGATTCTCTCCTTGGAGACAAGACAATAGGGATTGCAAAATTAAAAATCAGAGATGAAATTTATTAAAACCAACAGTGAAAGCAGAGTTCACGCTGCCTGTGCTCCAGCTTGGCTGGCCCTGGTTAGCTCACCGAGTGATTTCATAACCAAGGGGGAAACAGGTCTTAAAACAAACACTTCACATGTGCAAAACACCGGAAAACATCTCACTCCAGATAATAAGCAGGGATTTACTCCCAAGCTGGAGAAAATGTGAGTAATTAACTCTTCAGGAAGATGAATTTCAGGAGAAAAACAAAGCCAACAGGAGGCCAATTTCTCTCCACCTGAAATATAAAGTCTTCTAAAGGACATAAGATAAATGTCCATGAAGGAAATTTAAAATGACTTAAAGTCCATATTTAGCATAAATAGCGTCACCGGGTAGCATCACTTCCATGCCTCTGCATGCAAACGCAGAGCTAATAGCAGGTTTACACATGAGTAATTTTGTGTCTTCGGTTGCTGCTCGAAGCCAAAAGTAGATCTGAATTTGATTGACCTGGAAGCTACTACAAAGATGTCTGAGACACAACCCTGACTTGATATTAAGTTGAAATGTGCTCTATCTGGAGTAGTTTGCAGTTGAGTCTAGTGATTTTTTGTGAATCAAGACCTAATCTAAAGTTCGTTCAAGACAGCTAGAGTCTGCTGAAACCAGATGTCACATTGCACCCCAGATTTCCCCTGCATGGTATATTCAAACAAGCTTCTACAACAAAACTGCTGAAAAGCAGGTGTGGACCAAACCTACTTTGTCTTCAGTGCCTTGGGGTCTCAGATGGCCACTGGCAGAGTGAAACTAAGAATTGCTTTTCAGGTGTTAAAGTAAAGCACCTGCTTCCTTTGAATGCACTGTCTTAAATGCAGTTACTGAAGGTAGTGGGATTATGAGACTTTAGCAGGAATAAGAACCTCTCCTTGCGGGTTGATTAAGAATGCAGACTCCGAGGGGAAAGAGGGCGGAGGGATAAATTAGGAGTATGGGATTAACAGATACACACCATTATACATAAAATAGATAAACAACAGTGATTTACTGTACAGCACAGGGAACTATAGGTCAATATTTTGTAATAACCTATAATGGAAAAGAATCTAAAAACACACACATATAAATAACTGAATCACTTTGCTATATACCTGGAACTAACACAATATTGTAAATCAACTATACTTCAATTAAAATAAATGAATGAGTGAATGAATGCAGACTCCTAGACCGCTGGAGTGTATGCATCAGTAAATGTGGGATGAGGCTTGGGAACCTAACTTTTTAACCAGGATCCCAGCTCATTCTGTTCTGGGTGATCTAAGAGGAGCACCTAAAGGGTCACACGTATGGCTACCAGCAGGATTAAACACAGCAGAAGGAAAAGATGGGAATCTTTCTTCCTGAGTTTCTTATGTAACCAGTAGCAATTGCCAGCAGATCTAAATGAGCTGAATCAGCTATTAGAGCCTTAATTAAATTCCTCTCAGTTGAAATTTCAGAATTGCCTGATTGTTATACAGCTCACATTGGAGCAGTTGATTTTTTTCCTCCTATAATAACTGTTCTCAGGATAATCTAATGTCTTTATGCATAACGGCATCGGCTGTCTTAGGACTCAGCACTGATCTGGTAATTCATGGAGACGCGTTTTGATCACCGTTATTTCCTCGAACAACCTGCCTATTGCTTCCATTCTCCTCTTGAGGTTCATTCAACACAAGAAGAGCCCAATGCTCGTTCAAGCTCAGATTTAAAAGTGAAAGTCTCTGGAACAATCAGCCTCCATTTTCTTCAAAAGTTCATTTATTATCTCCAGTTCTACAAAGTTCCTCTGTTCCCAGGTCCCTGGGGATGGAGAGAAGTTCTATTTCTTTGGTTTATTTTTAATTATTTACATGATCTTAAAAAGTGATGTGTCCCGGTCATTAGCTAAACAGTTAATAGTGTTTTCTTTCTCTCCTTTGGCTCCATGTTGGAATCATTTAACATTAGAGACTTGAAAAATCAGCAAAAAATAAAAAGGAGCCCTCTCACAATTACTAATTAATTTTTGAACCCTCTCCTGGGAGTCCTTCATTATGTAACTTCTGTATCAGTCAGCCCTCCAGAGGGCTGTAATAATTATTAAATAATGAATAAGTATAACAACTGGCATGTCTTGAGACACTGTGACCACCCCAACATGCACTTTCTCATTTTACCCTCACATCCCTGTAAGGAAAAGGTCATCGTTACCCTCATTTTATAGATTGGGAAACTGGGAGCTGACGTGACTTGCCCAAGATCAAAAAAGCAAGAGAGAGCATCTGGAGGCTGAGCTCAGGCCATCTGACTTGAGAGACTGGGGTCATCACCACTGTTTGATATTCCCAAGGTTGCCATCAGATTTGCTCTGGGAAATATCAAGGCAAACAAGGGAAATGAGGGAACATTCTACGGATCAACTGGAAAGACCCCGCTGCGAGTAGCGATGCCCCGAGGAGCTGGGATACCTGAGCTCAGCCTCCCCAGATGCATGGCCTGTCCCCTTTGGAGAGGGGCAAGTGCTCTCTCCCTGTGAAATACAGGAGGAGGAGAGAGAACAGCCAGACGTGGCTATCTTGTTGTTTTCTTTCATGTTTGCCAGTTATTTCCTCAGTGTACCTGTGACTTGATTCTTCTAAGGACCTTGAATTCCACCCTGGGTCATGTCTCTGACAGCAGCGCTGCAGTGAGCCCTTGCAGGCTTGAGGTTGCTAACATCGACATCCAAAAGGCGATCAGAATAATAGATCAGGGAAAAAATCAGCCGCTCAAATGTGAACTGCGTGACAATTAGGTAATTTGGGGATTTCAACCAAGAGGAATGTAATTTAGGGCTCTAACAGCTGATTAGACTTTTTCTTCACCTCTGTGGTAATCTCCATCCATTACGTAAGGGGCCTTAGAAGGGAGGATTCCATCTTGCCTCTGTCACACGTTGTACCTGAGATGCTGACGGCCAAGACGATGTGACTCTGTTTACATTGCTGCATCTGTTATCATCAAAATTTGGACTTAAACTTAGTTGAACTCCTGAAAAGGCTGTTGCCTTGGCGAAGAAAACCAGGATGCCTATAGGTCTGCAAAAACACTTCAGGAGGAGATGTGAAGGAAAATGGGACAAACACAGGACCTGGAGTGGGGGAGGATAAGCACCTAATACTGGACGAGAACTTGACCTAAGGACAGTCCTCTATTATAATAGTAGTGATAACCACGATTATTTTTTTAACACCTTTGCAAAGACAATTTAGAAATACGGAAAAGGTTTTTCTTTTGACCTTCTAATGTACTTTTCTGAGTAAATTTCAAAGATCAGTGTAGTTTCTACTTGTAAGATAAATGAAATACCATTTGCAATCCGGCAGACTAAATAGCTCTTTCTTGAATATTTACTGGAAGGATATTTAGCAGCTCTTTGCTCCCTTGGCAGAGTTGGTAAGAGTTAGGAGGTAGTCAGGAGCCCACCAGAGCTGGGCTGATAGCTGAGAGGGCCCTTCATTCGTTGGGATTATCAAGTCATTCTTACCAGCCCGAAAATCATGACAAGGCTGGATATGAATACAGGTGTGACTCCTCCTCTTACTCTTGGGCAACTTTTTTTTTTCCATGAAAACCTTGCAAAGTGGTAAAAAAACTGGGGGCTGAGTGTGTAACAATTTATAAAAGGAGATAAGTTCCAGGTAATTAAATTACAGACTAAGGAAGCAGGAGACTTCAATGCATCAAACCTGACTTAAGGGATAGAACGGGCCAAAGGCTCGTGGATTTCCTCACTCAGCATTATGTAAAAAAGCCAATTCCATTTGGATCTCAGCCTGAACATTCAAAGTTAACCTCATTGACAGTGTCTGCAGAGTTTTAAAATAAGGTTATAACACCTGGGGGTATTGATCAGTTGCAAAGTATTTAATCCTCTAGACCGTGAAAAGTTATTGGGTTGTGAAAGTTGAAGGGTTTGGAACACTTGGTGTCAGGTCTCTGATGGGCATTTGTTCTTTCATATCTGGGGCAAAATAATACATTTAAGTCTTTGAGATGGACGTTTTCCTCCTTCTAAATGAAAGGGCGAGCCAGGGGTTGGTGCCTGAGGCCCTGTTGGTTATTACAAAGATGCTAACGAAAGCGCTTGTGCATGGGTGAAATCCATCCCTGTGATGAAATGCACCCGGATCAGAATTTCAATTCTCCTTAAATAAGATGGTATTTTGACAGTCGTTTTTCTTTGCTCAGCTCGGGCCCCAAACTACTTTGCTCCAGGCTTGTCTGAGTCCTAAAGTATTCCAGTGAGAGGATCCTTTGAAACACTAAAGCCAACAGAAGATTTAATGGTGAGGGAACAGTAATAAGCTTAACCACAGCTTTGCCCACTGTTAAAAACATGATTATTAGAAGGCGGTGTAGGAGACAAGGATCCCCTTGGGATGGGCCAGATAAGACTTGCTATTTCAGAAAACTGAGCCTAAGTAGCCCTCCACTGTCAATCCAATTTCATCCAAACTGATTATCCTCATCTTGGACACTAATTAACAATGCCAGAGCCCCACAGAGTTACTCGGATGAAATGAAAATCTTGGTGACCATCCAGGGAGCTACTCGGCATTTCTTACTGAATCATACTGGCAAACTCATAGTTCAAAAGAACCCTAGACTTGGAGTCCGAAGTCTCAAATTCAAGTTCAGTGATGATGCCTATGAGCTATGTCACCTTAGTTAAATCAAAACTTTTCAGATTCACACAAAGTATAGCCAAAGGTAGAAGCCCAAGATTCTTGTTGATTCTGAGTGTTAACAACCAATAAGCAAAGCTATTCTCTAGGTTTTCGGTCAGATAAGGTTGGATTACATTGACTCTTTGGTTAATCTACTCAACAAATGTTTATTGAGTGCTTACTATGTGCCATACACTGTCCTAGCACTGGTGATACAGCAGTAAATTGACTCTAAGCTGGGGACTGGCAAACTCTGTCCCAAGGGCCAGTGGTTTTTATACAGCCCATGAGCTAAGGGTGGATCTTATATTTCTAAATGGTTGAAAACAATGGAAAGAATAATATTTTGTGACATGTGAAAATGATACGATATTTGAATTTCCATGTCCATAAATAAAGTTTGATTGGAACACAGCCATGCTCATTTCCTTATATGCTGTTTACGGTTGCTTTCACACTAAAACAGCAGAATTTGAGTACTTGCCATCCAGACAGTATGGCCCGCCAAGCCTAAAATATTTACTAGCTGTCTTTTTTATAAAATGTTTACCAAGCCCTGATCTAAGTCTCTGTGTGTAAGCAACCCACCAACTAATAGGGAAAATAAAATACAATGCTCTCAGAATTAGTTATAAAATAAAACAGAAACTGAAGCAGATGCAAGGGAGCATCAGAGGTGGAAGAGGAGATCTGGTGAGAGAGGGGAGACCTTACGAGAGGAACGGCAATTGAGGGAAGCTGTAGAACAGGCAGAGGAGTTGGAAAATCAGTGTGGAGAGAAGAGACTTCTAAGTTGAACGAATAGCATGGACAAAAGCATAGCAGTTGAGCTTAAGGGACATGTTTGTGGACTAGGAATTTGCCCAAATTGGATGAAATACACAATGTACAAAGGGGATGAGAGAGAAAGAGGAATAAAGGGATACAGTGGGACAAGATTATAGAAGCCCCTGGATAGTAAGCTGAAATTGCTATGTGCACATTGCAATTTGGTTGCATTTGAGTTCAAACTGGCAATTGGCCTTGGGATCCCTTGATGACTTAGCACTTGGGGATAATATTGGTGACTTCATACATGTATGGTTGGTATTTATCAGCTCCCACATCTTTTGGAGTTGTCCTATTTTCAAATGATTGTATCATTTCCTTCATGAATACATTCACATTTGCCAGACTATCTGGATAAAGGGAGAGGTCAGTTTATTGACCTTTCCTCTCCACGGGCCATCTCCAGCCCACTGCAGCCACTCACTCCCATGAGGAGAAATGCACTTAGAATTGCTTGATTCAATGATTCTCAATTTAGAAAGACCCACAGTGCTCTCACACTGCTATTCGCATGTCTCTTCTCCAACATCATTTTGGCCACGGTCCCAGGGCCCTCTCTTTCCTCCCAGTTGATCTGCTCATTCAAGCCTTCACCTCTTCCCCATTCCAACCCAGACCTCTCCATCTACCACATCAGTACATGTCCTGCCATATCCACAACTATCCTGCCCCCACTCTGTCCTCCTGTCACACCTCCCTGGTACCACCTTCTGCCAACTCAGTCAATCCAACCACTTCCTCACCTGAAAACCACCGAGTATAGGTGGAGAGCATCACGTAACCGCATAGATGAATACTCTTTTGAATGTGAGGACCCCGTCTCTGACCAAAAATTCTTTTCCCTTTTCCTGATTGGCCACCTTACATTCCCTAGGAAGTATTTCAAACTTTCACATCTGCCCATGAGAAAGTGCAACTCTGCCAGCTCCATCCTCACTTCCAGCTGATGAATCTGCCTCTGATTTCATGGTCTACGGACAACCTGCATACCTACAAACTTACCTGCCTTGGCACACATCTTCCTCCTCCCCTCCTCCACTGCTGACAGAGGCCTCTCTCCACTAATCCCGTCATCTGGGAGCAGGGCACAGTCCTCTTCTGCACCAACCTCTCCTCTAAAACTGGCCTCAACAAGATCGCCAGGGGCCCTCTCATCACTAAAGCTAACGGGTGCATCTATTTGACACTGAGACCCACTCCCATCTTCCTTGAGTCTCCCTGCCCTAGACAGTCATGATCCTACCCTTTCCAGGCTAGTTGCCACCTCTTTGACTTCTCTAGCTCCGCCAAAATGCAAGCTCCTCTTTTTCTGCACACGTTTTACATGTCTTGACCCTCCCTCCTGCCCTCAGACCTCCATGCTCAGGCATCGACTACTCACTCTTCTGTTATCATCTCTATGTTGACCATTCTCAGACATGGTTGTCTTTCACCAGCTCCTCTCTACTGCCTCCAGGAAACCTCAAACTCAACAGGCTCAGAGCAGAACTCATCATCTTACCTTCAATTTTTAAAAAAAATGCACAGTTTTTCTCCCATGTGCCAATATGACTTCTTGAAATCTCAACCTTGGAAATATTCCTTAATTCACCCCTCTCCCTCCACCCTCATTTATATTCCATCAATTGCCAAGCCTTGATAGTTCTAATATTTGATTTTTCCTTGTCCACTTCTTCCTTAAGTCAGACCACCACTCAGTCCTGGTCCTCACCTGTCACTGGTTTCTGCCATCGCCTCAAGACTTGTCCCCCTGCCCCAGATAGCATTCCTCCCAGCCTATCCTCCAAGCTGCAGCCCAAGCCGTCACTCTAAATAGCTCTGCATATGTGATCATTCCACGCTCCCCCTTAAAGCCTTTGGATGGTTTCTCACTACACTTGGAATCAAGTGAACATGCCTGACCGTAGCCTAAGTGATCTGTCTCATTCCCAGGCATCTCTAGCTCTCTGCATTCACGTCAGCCTCATTTCTGACAGCCAAATCCCTGTTCTACCCCTGCCCCCCATACAGGGACCCAGGAATCCCCCAGCACTGATCACAGCCTTCTCAGCACGCTGAGCTCCCCTCTCAGTGGCAGGCATCCATACACGCTCCCCGCCCTGCACAGAAAACCCTTTCCCACTCTCTGCCTGGCACCCTCCTACCTGCACTTCAGAGCTCAGCCTAGAGAACAGCTCTTCTGGGAAGCAGTCCCTGATGACCCCACACAACTGGCCGGGTGACCTCCTCTTTGCTTATCTCATCAAGTACCGTAAGTACCCAAACACCGTCCTGTCCGCCCCAGCGGGCTCCCTGAGGGCGGGGGCTGTGCTCTTAGCATCCCTTACACCCAGCCCAGCGCCCCTCACAGAGTAAATACACAAACGTTTAGTAAGTAAACACCTGAATAGATCAATATACCAACATGACTGCCATAACTATTATCCTCCTGTAATCACAACTTTATTTGTCTTCTTCTGGTAATATGTACTGAAAAAAATGCGGATTTCGGAGTTGGCCGAACTCGAGCCTGAATATCAGCTCTTATGCTTACTAGCTGTGCAACTTGGCTACGTTTACTGTTTCCTTCATGGGCCTTAGTTTCCTCTTTCACCCAGTAAAGTGGGTATGATAAGAGTAATCATATCATATGATTTCTGTGAGAATTAAATAAAATCATGCCTACAAAGCAGTTATTACTCTGTTTGCCACATGGTCACCATTGCTCAACCAATATTGGGTGTTTTATTATATACAGGGCTCTTGTAAGAATTACATTAATTCCTTTATGTGAAATGCCCAGCCTGGTCCATAGTAGGTATTCAGTCAAGGTTAATTCCATCCCATCTACAATGTGCAGGTCCTCTTGAGATTGAAGTTAAACTCTAAATGTAGGGCACAGACTATCTCCAGAACAGGAGAGAGCAAGGCATTAATTTTATCAAAACTCCAAGCCCAGGTCTTATATACCAAGATGTCATTTAGGAAATGCACTTGCTTTTTTCCCCCAAAGGGAGACAGATAAGTTCTTCACTTACTCTCTCCATTTTAGATAGAACTGATAGTGCCTATTAATATAATTCTGCACACAGAGAAGGTCTTGCCAAAAGCAGCCTGGTGTTATGTTAGCTCTATCAATAAATCCAAAGGCCTGACAATGATTTTTAATTCCATTTGCTGGCTTGAGGTTATGCACAATTAATGCATACTATTAATTTCATAACTATAAATGTAACCCAAGCTTTCTTGGATCTTTATGCCCCAAAATGAAACCTTATGAATGTACTTTTGAGTTCTCAACTGGTTAAGAAGCTGTACTGTGGGAAAAAAGAAAAGAAGTAGAAAAAGGAAATTTCAGATAAATTTCCGAGACACATTTGGAAGAATCATCCTGGCCAGAGTGCTAAATGTCATTATGAGGTTAATAATATAAAATCCCCAAAATTTATATAGCCCTTTGTGGGTTACAAGTTGCTATTTATTATCTCACTTCATTTGGCCTTCATTGCAGAGAGTCACATAAAGGTGGAGATATTATTACAATTTTTCAGAGCAGTAAACTAATGTTCATTCAAGTAACGTGGACCAGATAAGGAGAGCAAATAGGTGAAAGAACTAGAGACAGTTTTCTGACTGCTGGCCCAGGACTTGCTTAATTGCCTATATTTCAGTATTCAACTCCTTAAACGGGACTCAAAGAGAAAACAAATGCAATGATTGTTTAGTATGTTCATCTTTAAACTTGAAGCCCAACTCCTCTGAGAAAAGAGAATGCCAGCAGTAGGCTTCCAGAAACCCACTCAAAATGCAAAAACAAACAAACAACAAGAAAAAAACTCTTGATAATTGTCATTAAAAAATCCATACTGTACTTTGCATAATGGCTCCCATTTGTTAAAGTTTTTCTACTATGTACCAGGCCCTTTGCTGGATATTTTACATATGTTATTTATAATCCCCCAAGTTATGAAGTGGCTGGGTGACCGTGTTGCAATTAATTCACTTCTCCAGCCTCAGTTTTCTCATCTGTAAAATAAAAATAATTATGAAATCTACCATTTAGGGTTCTGGTGAACATAAAATGTGATAATGTATGTAATATGTTTGGCTCAGGGCCTGTGGCACAGTCAATGCTCAGAAATTGTTAGGCTCTTTGTTTCCACTATTTGGAATTATTATATATCAGAAAAACAAACTGCGTGCTTTTCTCACTTGTATCCTCTACCTCCCACAGCACTGGGTGATGTCCCCTGCATTTCAGAACTTGATTGAGGAAGATAACAGAACTTAGTGGTCAAAGCATGGGTTTCAGAATCAGAAAAATGGGGGTTCAAAACTCGGTTCAGATTCTTGGAAACCAACCAGTTCTTTGTATTCTTTAGTTTCCTCATTTATAGAATGGGGATAATAATAGTACCAATCTCATAAGACTCTGTGTGAATTAAGAGAGATCATGTATCTAAAGCTCTTTCTGACATACAGGAAGCATTTAATAAATGGTAGGATTAATATCCTTACAGAAACCCCACGGGGTAGGTATTACCATTGGCTCCGTTTTACTGATGGAGACACTGATTATCTGAGAAATACAAAGAACGGCAACTTTTCAGGGTTGACTTGGGTCTCAGAACTATCAACTCCTATGAAATTGATCAAACACCTCTCTCTCCTAAATGTCTCAGCTACTAACCAGTGCCAGGCTCAATGAAGCGGGAACGAGGGCATCAGCCCATTTCTGCTGACCATGGTGCTGACCTGGCTTTGCCTGCATGTACCACTCCCTTATCTTTGGACACTGATTTGGGATTTGGGCTCTGGATTAGACACATCTTTGTCTCCAACTTCTGTCCTGATTGATTTATAGTATAACTGGATGGGTGTCCCACATTTTTGAATCCTCATCCCTTGTCAACAAGGTGACAATTTCTGAATGCAAAGGTCAGGGTGTCATTTTGGTAATGAAACTCAAATCCTTCTGTGTTGATTCGAGGCACCAACTCGAAAGCATCTGTGGAGAGAGATGTGTACAGTCCCTGCCAAGGAACCCTGGTCAAGTTTCTTACTCTGTCTGAATCTCAGCTCCTCACTTGTTAAAACAAGGTAAACGTTCCTGCTTTTCCTCTAGGAGGGGTGGTTGTCAGGATCTCTTATCCAAATCCAATTCTTGCTCTCCTTTTCTACCTCGTACCTGCCTGTCCTGTTTTCTTCAAACACACTTTAATCGTGGAAAGAAAAAATATGCCGTCAACTATAATCTGCTGTGCACACAGAGGCCAGTATGGTGGGGAATGATATGAAGAATCAGGTTTCTTCCAACTCAGACTGTCTGTTTCAACTTTAAAGTTAAACACAGCATAATCAAGGCGACATTGTTTTCTTCAAGTCATTTTACAACTCCCTTCAAGGGAATGAGAATTGATTCTCTTGTCTTTTCCCAACTTCAGGATTTTTTCCTCATATGCATTTCCAATGGAGTCTTTGTTTGCACACTGAGAGAAATCAAGATGGTTCCGCCCCTACCTCCTTCCTTCTCAAACAGGTCCATTCCATCTTTCTAATTTGCAGAATTATAATTCAAATGGAAGGAAAGGAAAATAGACTCCAAGAACTCTATAGATATGATTGCAATGAGTTTTAAAACACATTTTCAAAAGACAACAGCTACAGATAATGAACGTATGACGGTGTAATGAGTAATGAACACACAGCATATTGCAGAAGTGGAGGGCGATTGACAGCTTTAAGTTTACAGAGGAATGCTGACTGGTTTTGCACAAAGATGCAAGAGACTGATTATGTGGCAGATTTTCATGCAACTCAGTAGAACGTTTTGGGCTAAGATCAGGAAGAGATGCCTGGTTCAGTGGGGAATCTTGTACCTCTAACAGCCCATCTTGCAAATACTGACAGCATGTCCACCATGCAGGGATGGGGGCTCCCAAGGTAGGTTTTCATAATTAAAGCAATCACAACCTTCACTATCAATATACAAAGAACCCCCAACTCTACCATATGGTGTCGTCAAAATAAAATTGACTTTATCATCTGACAGACCTGAGCTGGAATCTAGAAGTTGCCACTTACTTGCTTCTGTAACCTTGGGCCAGTCATCAATCTTCTCAGAGCCTCATTTTCTTTATATATAAACTGGGGAAGGGATGATAGTACTCATGTCAATATCTATTTAAAAGGGGTCAAAGTAATGAATATAAAGCCCCTAGGCTATAACTACGACACAGAAATTATTATTTTTTATTATTAATTATTTTTAAAATGTGGGGAAATATATCAAGGTATCAGATAGCCAATTTTCTCGTTTTCAGCATCTAGAAAGCACAGTAAGTCTTTCACAGTTTAGAGATCAACACTCAGAATATTCAATCTTTTTCTATCTGCCTTTCTCTCTGGCCCAACCCAGGCTCCAAAGCCAAGAAAAACAGCGTAGTGGGAAGTGCAGCTTCTGCTGCCAATAGCACAGATGAGAAAACCAAACTGCAGCTATAGAAGGCAGCCTGACACAGCCACTTGTAGCCAGCAGCAGATTGCTGGGGTAGTACTCTTCACTGTTCTGCCTCTTTTCTTACAGACAAATGTCATTCCTGTCTGCACCATCAGCATGTAAATGAGGGAAATAACAAACATGACAGACACAATGTTAAGAAAGTAGAGAGCAGGTCCAGACAGCAAATCATGGAGGTCTGGTGGTTGTAGGTGGGTGGGAAGCAATCCAGCTGCAGCTAGCTAACTGGATAAATTATGAAATGAGGAAAAAATAATAAGGGGCTTCAAATGTTTGTGATTCAGTTAATAAAATGGGCCAAATGATCTTCACCCTTTGGATAACTCTTCTTCATCCTTTAGGACTCAGGACATATGTTAGCTCTTTCGAGGAAGCCTTTTCTCATCCCTTTCCTAATACCCAGGCTGGGTAGGTGTCCTGCAGTGCCCTGGGCTTACCTCTACTATCAACACCCATCTATGTTGCAACTGAAAGTTCATTTCTCTGTCTCTCCCACTAGACTGTGACCTTCCTGAGGGCAGGGACATTGTATTATTCATTTTGGCTTCACCCACACCTACCCCCAGCCTGGCACAGAGTAGGTACATGGCAAACAGATCAGCAGTGGGTAATTGGGTGGGGGTCGAGAGTGGCTGACCAGGTGGATGGTTGAAAGTTGGTTGGTCAGATGGGTTGATGGATGGATGAACGGACTGATGGTTTATCATATAGATGACTGATCATTGGATGATTGGCTGGGTGGACAGATAAACAAACATATAGATCAATCACATGGGACATTCATTGTTAATAATTAATGTATCCTAAAGAGTAAGATTTGAGTCTACATAAAGGGCTAGGTATTGTCATTCATTCCCTCCACTCAACCTCCAAGGAAGATAATATTCACAAGAATCTCTAGGTCCTTTATGAAAATTCCCATCATTCATCCTAGAAACTGTGTCAAGTGGCGGAATGAGCATTGGACTGGGAGACTCACAAGACCTAAATTTGAATATTTTCTCAGCTATTGAAAAAATGTCACTGAATATCTCCAGGTCTTCCCTACTCAACAATCAGAGAATACCACCTACATCATAGGGTTATCACTGTAGCTGAAGTGAAATAATAAATATAAAGCCAATGTTGTAAGGTTTGGCTTATAATAGGTGCTCAACAAATGCTTACCATTTATTTGCCTTATATTCAGAGGATGTCTAAATTCAATCCCCTTACTCTACTCATTTTCAAACTTATTTTAGAAATTTTGTATCTTTTCCCCAAAAGAAAGCTTGCTTGGAGCACCAATATACCAATCAGATGAAGCTTTACCATCTCTGGCTATAGCTGGATCTTGTCTCATTAACCCCTATCCAGTCAGAGACCCCTGTGGCACTATGAAAGAAGCTAGCATTCCAGGGAACATAGTTAGAAAAAAAAACTTTCTCTTAGATAACGGAGGAAGTCTGTTCTATGTTCTGCAGCACTGAGACCAAAGCCTGGTGTTCATCCTCTCATTCTCTCCTTTCCTCCCTTCCTCCCTCCCTCTCTTTCCCCTCTATCACAGGAGCTCAGGGCTTTGCATTCACTTACAACACAGAAGAGTTGATGACCCAGTCAGAAAAAAAAAATGGTTTTCATCTGTCTGTTCAGGACTTCCTAGAAATACTTCCAACTGAGAGGCTCTCTGAATAATTTACTCATCTGAGATCATTTCAATAATCTATTCACTCATTTTCATAATTGATGGCAAGGCAAGCTGTCAAGGCTTTAGCTTTTGTCTTACATTTATACCATCTGTCAGCTTAATTATGCCCCTTCACTCTCAGACAGCTTCCTTACCAAACTGGGTTTGTGAGTTGGGTAGAGATGGATACTCCAGATGACATACTGGTTGATTCTGGTTCTATTGTAATACTGCTTACGTTCAAATTCTGCCTTCACCATTATATGACCTTGGGCAAGTCATTCATTCCATGTAGCTTTCAATTTCTCTCCTATAATATGGAGCTCTAATGATAACCGGAGCTGGCATTTACTGATCATCTACTATGTGCCAGTCAGTGTTCTAAGCACTGGACATAATATTTTGTTTAATTTTCCCAACAACCCTATGAGGTAAGTACTATTATTACCTCCCTTTTATATATGAGAAAGTGCAGCAAATACTGTGATATTTAAGGGAGATAATGTATTGAAAACACTCTGCTTGGTGTCTGGCATATAACAGGAGTGTAAAAAATGGCAGCTGCTGCCATCATGACCCACCGTCAATCAACAGCACCATCATCATCATCGCCATCAATCATCTTTATCATCAACATTCCCATCAAGGCATGTTCCCATAGAGATGTCTTTTCTATGAACTGCTTTTTTTAAATTTCAGAAATCTAGAAAACTATTAACAGACTATTGCCTTGCAGAAAAGCATGATTCAACTGCTGTTCTTTTTGGAGTTAGGTTTGTATTACAACTGCAAGAAGGAAAGGAAGGAAGGAAGGAAGGAAGGGAGGGAGGGGGGGAGGAAGGAAGGAAGGAAGGAAAGAAAGAGAGAAAGAAAGAAAGAAAGAAGGAAGGAAGGAAGGGAGGGAGGGAGGAAGGGAGGGAGGGAGGAAAGAAAGGAAGGAAGGAAGGAAGGAAGGAAGGAAAGAAGGAAAGAAAGAAAGAAAGAAAGAAAGGAAGAAAGAAAGGAAGAAAGAAAGAAAGAAAGAAAGAAAGAAAGAAAGGAAGGAAGGAAGGAAGGAAGAAAGAAAAAGAAAAGAAGGAAAGGAAGAAAGAAAAAAAGAACCATGCAAGACAGAAACAGATACACATACACACACACAGACACACACACACATACAAGGAGGTGGCATCACTCATTTCAGTTTGATGTGTTAATTTGCTATAGACCTATTGTACTTTCCCCACTGTGACCTAACAAATTCTACCGTGTAGGTATTTAAAACAGTCACCATGCATGACTCTAGGGAAGTCAGAGGATAATTTTAAATCTTTTGTAATGGCTTAATTTTCCCTCTTTGTGGCTTACATCATTTGAGAAACTTAATGATCATTATATAAGGAAACAAATTAAATTTCACACAGCTTCTGCTAAGGTGGTGATATTACCAAACCCATTTTACAAAAGGGCACTTGATTTTAGCTGTGGATTTTGGAGAATAAAGGAAACAGACAGAAAGGGAAAGAGGGGGAGAGGAAGGGATGAGAGATGAACCACATCATTTACAGGCATGACAAATTTCTTCTGGAAGTACTCAGTCCAGAAATGCCTAAACACAAACCCATGCCTAAAAAAAATTTTTTTAAAAATCTTTCTGACTTCTCTCTTTCACGAATCTCTCAGCAAATCATACAGTCAGTGCCATGTGCTTTCAGTTCTGTTGCTGAAATTTCTCAGATGCCATTGCTACTGTTCTAGTTTACACCTACATTCCCTTTAACCTGAGCTACTTAAACAGCCCCTTAGAAAATTTCCCCAAGATCCATGCCAATCACCATTTTATTTTTGAAGTAGTTGTTTAGTTTTTATCTAAGAGAACAGGCTATGGGGTTCTTATCCTGGCTTTGCAACTTATTAGCTCTGTCATCTTGAGCAAGTTATTGAATTTCTCTGGGCCTTATCCCCTACATATGTAAAAGAGGGCAATAGTAGTATCTGCATCACAGTGTTCATGTGAGCATTAGATAAGTTTATATATTTGAACGCTTAGCACCCTGCATGGTGTATCATCAATACTAAATGAGTATTAGCTATTACTATTATTATTTTTATGTTGTTCTCCCATCTCAAGCTCTTCAACAGTACCCCAAAGGTGACTGAATAAAATCCCACAGTCTATAATTCAAATTCCAGTATGGTCCTTCATTCCCATAATTTCCCTTTAAACAATCTGCTTTCGTCTTCTATTGCCATGTAACAAATGGCCTCAAACATAGCCACTTGAAACAATGCTCCCTTATGACCTCACAGTTCTGTAGGTCAGAAGTCCAGCAGGGCTCAGCTGGGTTCTCTGCTCAGGGTCACATGAGGCCAAAACCAAGCTGTCACTCAGCTGGGCTCATAGCTGCAGGATCTGGGAAGAATCCACTTGCAGACTCATTCGGGTTGTTGGCAGAGTTCAGTTCCTGGAGGTTGTAGGACTGAAGTCCTTGTTTCCTTGCTGGCTGTTGGCCAGAGACTAAACTCATCTCCTAGTGGCCACCTGCTTCCCTGTCATGTGGCCTTCTCAATCCTCCAATCCAGCAGTCAGACAATTCCTGCTTATGCTCAAATCTCTCTGACTTCCTCTTCTGCTACTAGTTTCAGAAAACTCTCTACTTTTAAAAGGCCCGTGTGTAGAGAACAAACCTATGGACATCAAGGGGGAAAAGGGGGGATGGGATGAATTGGGAGATTGGGATTGACATATATATACTAGCTAACATGTATAAAATAGATAACTAATGAGAACCTGCTATATAGCATAGGGAACTCTACTTCACTTTGTTGTACAGTAGAAACTAACACAATATTGTAAAACAACTATACACCCCCCCCAAAAAAAGGCCCATGTGATTAGGTTAGGCCCAGCCTGATAACACTCCTTTTGATTAACTCAAAGTCAACTGAAAAACTCCTTTTGCTATCTAACGTAACAATCACAGAAGGCATATCTCGTCATATTCACAGGTCATCCTCCTAGAAGAAAGGATTATAGAAGAGTGAGGGTCACTGGGGGTCATTCTTAGAATTCTGCCTACCATACAAGCTATGTTTCAAACACATTGAACTCTTTCTCAAATGAGCCTTGAGCACGCTTACCTCTGGACTTTGGCTTTCAATGGTTCTTCTGCATGGAATGGCCTCCCCACACACGTTCAGAAGGTCTCATCTGAGACCCTGCTCAAATTAGAAGTCCTCTGTATAGATGCCCTTGATCAGCCAGCCTACATGTAATATATCCCTTCTCCAAACATCATAGACTTTTATCAGAGCACCTTCTGTGGCACATTTCATACTGTCTTGCAATTACGAGCATCTCCTCATGCCCTATGACACTCTAAGGCAGGTCCATGTCTCATTGCAACCCTCAACAATGGCTTGCACATAGTAGGTACTCAGGAAATTTTGCTTGACAGAATAAAAGTGTGAATAAATTAGGGTTATATACCCCAAATTCAACCATCTCTGCTTAAGGGGGACAGATTTAACTAAAATATCAGTTATTCAATAACTCAATATTTGTGGAGGCCACACCAGGTGATAGGAACTATACTACATCCATAAACAACGTTTCACTTGGCACTGTTACTGTCTCATTCAGCAGAGATTACTCTAGGTGCTACAGGACTCCAATTTCCCTATTTCCTTTTCTCCTGTACCACTGCTCTTAAGCATTGCCACTAAGCTGTTTATTCCAAAGGAAGAAAGAGGCACAAAGACAGGAAGCAGGAAATCTTGATAGCCAGGATGACCTAGATGAAACCATTTTTTCAAGATAACAAAGAGTAAATCCATGTCCTAAAGCAGTAGTTCTATATCTTTAATGGGCATTGCTAGGGGAGCTTATGAAAAAGCAGAATCAGAAATGATTATTCTGTAGGTTTGAGGTAGTGCTAGCACCGCAAAAGTCTTAGCACCTTTAGATCTTTCCCATGATTACTCTGATATGAGTAGCCCACAGGACCACACGTGTAAAATGACCACACTAAAAGATGTTCCTCGTTTGGGGAAGTTCGTGAAAAAAAATCCTTTCATTCTCGTATCCATTCTAGAAATATTTATTGAGTCACAGCTATTGAGCACCAGAGATACAGTGGTAAAGGAAACAGTGAAGACCTGAAAACAAACAGTATTCTCTCAGTGCTAGTCATAGCCAGGATGCGTGGCTTCATCAATGCACTGCCATCGTTCTTCTAAGTAAAGCGAGCACGTAGTAGAGGCCATAATACATTTCCAGCTGCTTGTAGGACGTATAAACAATGCACTTCAGTTTTAGCAGTTCGCACAACTGTTCTATCAATTGTAACTTACTGGTGTCCTCTCAATTATAATTTTCCTCCGTGATTTCTTTAACGTAATCATTGGAGTATGTGTATGCAGATGCCAAGTATAATGTTTGCATAAATACTTCCATCTTTTAGCAGGATGAATCTTTTGGCAGATAACTGATATACACACACACATACACACAAGCAAACACACACACTAGAAATCTTCTGCACATGAGTTCTTGAGACTCACCAAGCCACCTAGGTTAAATGTGGTGGGAAAGTGATGGAGGTGTAGTTAAAATACAATGATTTAGAAGCGAGAGAGTTATGACATTCTCTAATTAGAGACCCCACCATGGGAAAACTGCACCCCATGCATACACCATTGTGGGTGAAAGCCTCGATAGATCTGGTAACACACTGATAGGCCACAGCCAGAACTGGGGATCAATCTTAGCTTTTTCTAAGATCTCCTTTATCGTATCTGTACTAGGAATTCTTTAACTGGCATCTGATTCATTATGCACAAGACACAGGAACAGGGTACAACCCCTTCTTCAGTGAGCCAGATTGGAAGGTGGAACTTCTGTAGAACAAAAAAGACGGCCTGTGAGACGTGATAAATGCTTATACCCCAAGTTCCAACTGGTTGGGTTTCAGTGAAATCTGCTGCATCCAGTGAGAATAAGGAGGTGGGTGTCACTCTAAGGATAGGAGGAACTCCCTTAATTTCTCCTCTAAAATATTGCTTTCCCACCAGCTGTAATTCAGTACAATGTAGGAATTAGGAATGCAGCCTGTGGGGTCAGGCAGTCCTCCATTCACATCCTGCTTCTACCACATGCAGGATCTGAGGCAGGTCCCTGGCCTCTCTGAACCTGAATATCCATTTATGAGGCAAGGATAAGAATACCTACTGTAGATGAGTTGTTGAAATGACTAAATGAGCTCATGGACATAAAACTCTCAGCATAGTTCTTGGTATAGAGTAGCTCTTAGTAAATGGTGATTGAAGTCAGCATTACCAGCAGATTGTATAGAGGCCCTTCTAGGCATTAGAAATAGCACCTTGTGGTGCAGCCAAAGAAGCATGTGGAAGGAACAGACCTTTCCCTGATGGGGCTCACAGTCGAAGTGAAGATGAACGTGCAAGCAAATAATTATAATGCAAGCTGCTGACACTCTTAGGAGTTAGTATACAGGTCTGTACAAAGTGGAAAGGACACAGCCTGATTTGGATTATCCAGATGTAGAATCAATGGAAGGGGTGCCCTTGGCAAAAAGAGGGAAGTGTTCAAAGAGACAGGAACTGAGACAGAGAATGAGCAGACGACAAGTGACTATGAGGGCTTGGAGGACATTGGGAGGATAAGAATGAAGCTTTCTGTGCTGGGACACAGGAGAATAACCATATTTGAGAGAAGAAGATGGTGACTTTGGCTTTGGACAAGATGAAGTGGAGGTCTATGGGCTGTCCGTGTAAGGGAGTCCCGGTGCCAAGTCTGGAGATCAGGAGATCTGGGCTGGAGAGAGGGATCTGGGAGTCATCACAGTGTGGAAAGCAACTGAGATCAAGGGCACCAAAGAGAATGCAAACAGAGTGGTGAGAATAAAGAGGGAAGCAGACGCATCAGAGAGACGGGAATGGGACCCTTCATTCAGGAAGACGTAATGATGGGGTCTCCCTTTTGTCTTCTGGGGCATCTCTACCATCTTTAATTAGCACTTCTCTAGAAAAGAAGAGGGTGGTTTTATTTTAATATTTATGATTTTTGTCCCATTCATGCTTGAAGTCAAAACTGCTTTAAAAACCTTTCTTTAAATCTCTCTCCCTCCCCCTCTTTCTCCCTCTTTCTTTCTCTCTAAATATATATGCTTTTTAAAGCTAGTCTGTATGTATGTTATATGCACATGCATATACACACGTATTTTTTTCATTTTAAACTGGTGTAACCCTAAAATGGTAAATAGAATTATTCCCAAAGCATTTTTTCAAGTAGTTAATAAGATGATTCAACATGGAGAAATCCAATCTTTTACTCAATGTCCCCACCCTTGGTCAAATGTTACCCATTTGACCAAGTCAAGTCCACCCCTCTCTCCCCAGACATGGCTCAGTAACGAGCTACTTGAGGAGAGGGGTGGTATCCTATTCATCCTTGCCTCACTCTGGTGCAGATGGAATGTTGGCCATAGAGTTGGCCCACAGAGGGTGTTTATTGTATTGGCCTGGGCTGCCAATTGGCTTGTAACCAGGGTATTATTTTCAAGCATCTCTGGGAAGGCTTGGACCCACTAAGCTCCAGTGCAGAGCAAAGCCATCGAAAAAAAAAAAAAGGAGAGGCAGAGGGCATGGAAGTCCCAATTTACAAGAGGAAAGTCTGCTCAGACCTGAGTTCTGTGTCTGCTGAACACAAGCGGGCACTGTGCACAGCACTGGAATAATCCACGCCAGCTGCACACAAAGGCCCAGCAGAAAGCACACGTCCCTCTAAGGGCTTGTCATGTTTTCCAAGACACCCTCACTACATGCTGCTTCCAGTGACTCCACTGAGTGACCTCAGAGATGAAGAGAAATCTCTGAGTCCCAGAACAACAGCTCCCTCCTTCTGCAGACCTTCCCCTCTGCTGACCGGCTGTACCAGCATGTGCTGCTGGGGGACGGCTTTAAGGATAACATGACTGGTATCTACCTGCTCCACTGGCTTCCTCTTTCTTCGAGACAGAAGCACAAGGAGTTATTTCTGAAGCACTGGATCCCCTGAGCGCTGAGAGAATAGACCAACTACAGGAAGCATTTGTACATTCTAAGCTCAACTCGGCAGCAATTCCCCGAGCTGCCTTTTTGGGAAATTGCTATATTTCAACAGAAATTTGAAGGAGGACACACAAAATATTAAAAGGGTATTTTCTGTATGTGGAAACGGAGCCTATCAAGGGCTGCCTTCTTTTATGCAGTGTTATCACCTGCACTACAGCGGCCTCCCTGTAAACAGGCTCCCTGGCAAATGAGATAGATCCAAAGGCAGCACAGAGAATTCACAGGTGTAAGCCAAGCCTGACCCAGGACTGGTTAAATCCAACCAACGAGAATGATTTTACAGCTGCAAAAGTGATCCTCAGAGTGTGTAACTTCAAAAGGTGGAAAAGTAACTCCAAATGTAATAACAAAAGGCAGAAAGGCTCAAGTTCTCTACCTCTTATTATGGACAAGGAAAAAATAACTTGCATTTTGACTTTCCATTTGCAAGAGGAGAGAGAAGCCAGAATTTGAAGGATGAATAAAAGAAAGTAAGGATACAGGGAAGCATTACAGGAAAGAAAGAAAAAAAGCATGTTCAAAGTCCCAGATACATAAAGGAACCAGCTGAGACATGGAGATGTGAGCCACGTAGGACAGTGGGCTACAGGGTATACCAGAGGGAAGAGCGGAGGTAACATCTGGGGACAGAATCCAATGCTTTCCTCAAGCATCACAAAAGTGCACAAAATCCCAACCCATCCCTCTCCACACACACACCAGAGTCTAAGTTCCATGAATCAGAAATTGTTGTTTGGTCTCTCCTGTTCACTGATAGATTCCAAGCATTAAGAATAGTGCCTGGCACATAGCAGGCACTGAATAAACATTTGTGGAATGAATGAATAAACCAAGTCGTCACTCAGAGCTTGGGTGTACCGCCTAAAGAAAAAATCAAGTAAGCGTTCAATAAACAATGGCTATTGTTGTCAAAACTAGTACTCATGTCAGGGAGTTAAGCATGAAAACTCTGTAAACATTGGTAATTAATTGTGCAGGGTATCTCAATTTGAACAGTTTCAAAATATATCTTTTAATTAAGATACAATGGCATGCAATGAAACAAACAAATCTTGTGTGATAGTCTGATGCATTTTGACAAATGTTCAAGACAAGGAATATTGCCATAACTCTAGAAAGTCCCCTGTGCCCCTTTCCTATTAATCGCCCTCCTCCAAAAAAGCAACCATCATTCTGATATCTAACCCCATAGACTAGTTTTGCCTCTTCTTGAACTTCATAAAAATGGAATCATACACTATAATCTTCTGTGTCTGGCTTCTTTTGTTCAACATAATGTTTTTGCAATTCATCCGCACTGTTGTGGGTATTACCAATTCATTCCTTATTAATGTGTAGCAATCCCTTTTATGAGTATATGTAATGTATTTACCCATATCCTTGTTGATGAACCTTTGAGTTCTTTCTGATGTTTTGCTATTATGAATGTCTTATATAAATATTACTTTTTGGGTATATGTTTAAATTTCTTTGCAGTAAATACCTAGGAGTGGAATTGCTGGATCATAAGGTTGGTGTATGTTTAACTTTATAAGAAACTGCCAAACAGTTTTCCACAGTGGCTGGAATTTTACACCCCCGTCAACAATATGTAAGAGATTCAGTTGCTCCATGTCCTTACCAGCACTTGGTATTGTTGGTCCTTTTCATTTGAGCCATTCAGAGGGTATGAAGTGGTAGCTCGTTGTGGTTTTAATTTGCATGTCTCTGATTATCATCAATGTTAAACATGTTTTCATATACTTATTGACTATCTGAGTAAAATTTTTTGTGAAATTTCTAAGTCAATTTCCTGTTTTAATTGTGTGTTGTTTTTATTATTGATTTATAGTTCTTTATATATTCTGGATATGAGTCCTTTGATTGAGATATATTTTAAAAAATATTTTTTCTGGATTTGTGGCTTCTCTTTTTCAGTTTCCAACAGTGTCTCTATATGGGCAAAGATTTAAATTTTGATGGAGTCTGGTTTATTACTTTTACTGTATGCTTTCTCAGATCTCAAAATTATCCTCCTATATTTTCTTATAGAAACTTTGTAGTTTTAGCTTTTATATTTAAGTCTGAAATTTATTTTAAGTTATTTTTTGTGTATAGTGTGAGCTACGGGTCAAGGGTTGTTTTTTTTTTTTTTTCAGTAAGACTATCCAGTTGATCTAACGCCATTTATTTAAAAGGCTCTGCTTTCTCCCATTGTTATAATTATTCATCAAAAATCATTCGAATACATATTTGTGAGCCTATTTTCATTATTTCATCATTATTCAAGATGTTAGTTATAGGATTTTCATAGATAACTTTTATCAGATTGAGAAATTGCCCTTGTTTATCAAGAATGAATATTGGATTTTGTCAAATGCTTTTTCTGCATCTATTGAGATGACCATATAATTTTCTCCTTATTATGTCAATATGGTAAATTACATTGATTTATTTTTAGAATGTTAAACGAATCTTGCATTCCTAGAATAAAGCCCACCTATCCATGATGTAGTATCCTTTTCCAATATATTGCTGAACTATGATTACTAATATATTGAAAATCTCTGTGTAGATTGGTATAATTTCTTTTTAAAATATTTGATAGAATTCACAATGAAGCCATCTATGCCCAAAGTTTTTCTTGTTTTTTAAATGGGAAGGCTTTTAGTTATGAATTCAGTTTCTCAAGCAAATTTAGAGCTATTCAGATTGTCTATCTCTTTTTCTGACAGTTTTGGGAAACTGTGGTTCTTCAAGAAATTTGCCCATTTTGTCTACATCATCAAATTTGTTGGCAGAAATTTTTCATAATTTTTAAAATCATATTAATGTCTGTAGACTCTGGAATGTCTGTTGTGATATCCCCTCTTGCATTTTTAGGATTGATTATTAGTATTTGTGTCTTCTTTCTTTTGTGTGATCACTCTTGCTAGGAATTAGAAATTTTATTAATCTTTTTAAGAACTAGCTTTTGGCTTTGTTGATTTTCTCTATATTTTGTATTCTTCTGTGTTGATTTTTACTCATATTTATTTCCTTCCCCTACTTCATTTGGGTTTACTTTGCTCTATTCTTTCTAGCTTCTTAATGTAGAAGCTTAAATCGTTGACTTTACACTTTCCTTTTTTCTTTTTTTATTATAAGCATTGAAAGCTATGGATTTCCCTCTTAGCACATCATCAAATTTATTCTTCAAATTTTGATATGTTGTGTTTTCATTGTCATTCCATTAAAAATATTCCCTAATGTTTTTCTGATTTCTTCTTTGACCCATAGGTTATTTAGAAGCATGTTACCTAATTTCCAAACATCTGGGGATTTTCTATATATATTTTTGTCATTACTTTTTATTTTAATGCTGTTATGGTCAAAGAATGCATTGTGCATATTTTAATCCTTTTAAATATACTGAGACTCATTTTAGGCTCCAGAATATAGTCTACTTTGGTGAATTTTTCAAGTGTACTTGAAGGAATGTATATTTTGTGGCTGCTGGATATAGCAGAAAAATCTGTGAAGCTTCTACTTCAGAAGTCCCTTCTAGGAATCTGTCACTGACCCCCTGTCCCAAAGTCAATGCTTCCGTTTGCACAGTACTGTCTTCTGATCCTATTTAATTATAATATGACTTCCACACTATATCCTGTATCTTCCTACCCCTAAGTCTCTCAGGCCTCCATCTGATGTGCAAAATGAAAATAAACTTCGAGCTGCTGAAGTAGTTTAGAGACCATGCATTGCTTGCCCAGAAAGACACAATAACAATATAGTCCTTTTCCTTTTCAGTCCTCTTATTCTGCTTTCTGTATGATATTATGCGGACTAATTTGAGAGCTGAATTATGGGAGAGGGGGTATGCCACTGGGATAGATACTGCCATTGTATGCATGGGATCATCTACAAATTCCCTGTGAAATCTCTCCTCTCTGACTCAGTATATGGCTTGTGTGGTACATCAGATGAGTTTTTCCTGCACGTTGATTTTTAATATTTTTTATAGTTATTATATATGTTCTAGGAAATGTGCTTTACAAGAAATACAACCCTCTCCAATCCATGATTTGCAGAAGTGATGCATTTAAGTTTTGGAAATGAGTTGATTCAAAGCAAAAGACTAAGTACGTGAAAATACAAGGGGTTCATTCATAGGGCAAGATGTGTGAATATGGTACCCCATTATGAGGTTTAGGCAAACTGGTGTGATCACTGCCAGATAATGAACACTTGCTACTGCAATGATGTGAACCAAACTTCACTGCTTTTAAATTACCTTAAGTCTTTCAAGGACACTTCCTACTCAGATTTGAGAACCCAACACAAAGAACAGCACACAACTGCCACAGTTCACCCAGGGAGAGCATCTCCATCTTACAGTATCTGTCTGCCTTGTTCCATCAAGGGTCATGGAATGACATGTGGAGCTGCTCAGAGGGAAATACTTTGGGAAAAGGAGTAGTTTGAGCTCCCTTGCTGCCCACACCTTTCCTGCCTCCCCTGTATTCGGCACACGGAAGGATGCTCACCTTTTCCCATTCGCGGTCCTTGTTCAGCACGATGACCACCAGCCTGGGGTGCACCTGATAGCCTTCCTCAGTGAAGGACAAGTCTTTGCCATCCCATGTCACATTGACCATAAATCTAGAGAGAGGAAGAGAAAAACAAATGTTTAGGGAAGAATTAAAAAGGTTTCAAACAAATAAGTGGATGCCACCATCAGTATAACACTGAGAAGGTGTAAACTCATCACAAGTAGCCTCTATCTGTGGAAGCATCAGTACCCACACAGGCTCTGCTAATTTCCATGCACTCTTTTTCATGAGCCTGTAATCACTCCCAAAATCCCCAATCCTGTATAGGCATTAGTAATTTATTGCAGAAAGCACAGGGGATGGAACATATTTGTCCTGCCAGACTATAGACTTTTGTTCAAATGATCTTCTTACAGGAGGATCTGAAAGCATGTTTTAACAAGCTTCCCTAAAGGAAACTGCTTGCTCATAAACCACATGGTATACAACGTCAAAGAAATGATATCCCATTCATTCATTATTCATTCAACTAATATTTATTAAATATTTGCTACATGTCAGGACTCAGCTGGTTGGTTGGCAATAAAGAAGAAACAGACATGATCTCTGCCCTCTTAAGGCTTATAGTCTAAGGGAGAGGACAGGTATTAATTGGTTAATCACCGAACTATGACAAGTGCTACAATAGAGGGGGCGGGGTGTGCTATGTGAAAGTGAAACAGGGGTCAGGCAAGGCTTCTATAAGGAAGGGCAGCTTGACGTGAAGGATGAGTCAGCATTAACTAGATAAGAAAAGATGTAAGCACATTCCAGGCAAAGGGGACAGCATGTACAAAGGTCCTGTGGTAGTGCTTATGAAGGACTGAGTGCAAACCAGTGAGGCCAAAGCAGAGAGAGACAGGGAAATGTGGGGTGTGGTGTGGGTGAGAAGGTAAATAGGGGCAGACAGTGCAAAGCTTTTCAGGCCATGTTAAGGAGTTTTATCTTTGTTTTAAAACAATAGAAAGACACTGAAGATTTTAATCAAGGAGGTGATATAATCAGACTTTTCTTGTATCAATATAATATGACTTAAATGTTGTGTAGAGAATAGGTTTGCGGGGGACCACAGTAGGTAGAGGGGGGCTGGTCACAGTGCTCTTATTATTCAGGTGAGAGATAATGTCGGCTTTGGTCCCACTGTGGCCCCAAAAGAGGAGGAGAAGGAAGAATAGGGGCAGCAACACGTAGGACCAAGTGGAGAAATATTTAGCAGGTATTTAGTGATGGGTTAGATATGAGGGTGGGGGAGAGAGAGGCATCAAGGATGGCTCCTCGATGTCTGCCCCATACAACAACTGTGCAGTTGTCTTCATCACAGGTGATGTCTGTCTGTCTTACAATACTCTTATCTCTACCTCCCACACCCCCGCCTCAAAACCACCTCGCCTGTAGTCAGGCTTGGCTCTGATGCAGAGCAAGACAGAGCTCATTTCCCAGGATTTGGGAGGGAGGGTTCTCAGGGGTTCACATCTCTTTGCAGCGTGAGAAAAATATGATGTTGTTAAAGACGTCCAAGAAAACACACCACTTCACGGACACTCAGTAAATATAGTATGGTGGTTAGAATCATTCAGAGACCTCCCCAGAAAGACAGGGTACCTCAAAGTCATAGCATTTTCTTGCATTATATTCCTTTAACAACAAAAGTAGCTAAAGAGGTAAAATATTAAGGAAGAGGACTAGATTACAAAAATAATTCCAAAAAGAGAGATTGGCCTAACTGGTCACATGTCTGCCCCTGGGCAGCCACAATGCAGAAGACCTGACTGTGTCCTATGGGGGAAGAATCAGGTCTCCAAGGACAAGGTTAAGAAATTGGGGAACACAGAGAAAACCGTAATTCAAAAAGACACATGTACCCCAATGTTCATTGCAGCACTATTTACAATAGCCAGGTCATGGAAGCAACCTAAATGCCCATCGACAGACAAATGGATAAAGAAGTTGTGGTACATATATACAATGGAATATTACTCAGCCATAAAAAGGAATGAAACTGAGTCATTTGTTGAGACGTGGATGGATCTAGAGACTGTCATACAGAGTGAAGTCAGTCAGAAAGAGAAAAACAAATATCGTATATTAACGCATGTTATGTGGAACCTAGAAAAATGGTACAGATGAACTGGTTTGCAGGGCGGAAGTTGAGACACAGATGTAGAGAACAAACGTATGGACACCAAGGGGGGAAAGTGGTGGGGGGTGGTGGTGGGATGAATTGGGCGATTGGGATTGACATGTATACACAGATGTGTATAAAATTGATGACTGATAAGAACCTGCAGTACAAACAAACAAACAAACAAACAAAACAACTAATACTAAACTTTCTTTGGGCTATTTGTATGGAAATATGTTAATATAAATGTTTCAGACATTACATGAAATTTCTAAAAATCTTAAAAAAAAAAAAGAAATTGGGGAAAAGGCAAAGAACATTTTTGTGTATCCACTGAATGGACTGTTTGAGTCCTTAAAAAATCATGTTTTTGAGACAAGTTAATGGCATGAAGATAATGCTTGCTATTTAATGTTAAACAAGCAGAAAAGAGGATAAAAATAGGGTTTGTCTATGCATGGAAGGATCCCAGGTACTTTCCATTTTCTTTTGTGTATCTTTGTATTCTCCAAATTTTCTGCAAATAGCTTTTATTTTTAACAAAATACTGTTTGTTTAAAAACAGAAAAATCAAACACTGCTATTCTAGAAGAAGCAAAGGGTAATCACGATTCTATTTGGTGCATCTGAGGCATCGCTGATCATCTCCTAGGAAGATAATTTACCGATTCAACAACAATTTACTGAATGTCTATTGTGTGTCAGGCCTTATGGTGATTCCCATAAATACAGAAATAAAAAACACAGTGCCTGTGCCCCATCTTAAATCCTCACAATTCAGTGACATAGACACATAAACAATGAGAGTACATAGAAGGCCACTTGTGCGCCAATGCACAGGAAGTATAAGTCATGAGAACGTAGAGGAAGGGACCCTAACGCAATCTCTGCAACGTAGGGAGGACTTCCTGGGAATCTTCAAGAGTAAAGGGGTTGAGGAGAGGCGGAGAAGAGCATTCAGAGCAGAGGAGTCATCTTAAACAAACAAGAGTCAGCAAAGGAAGTGACACGCTAGGGGAAATAGCTTAGTACAGCTGACAGGCAGTGGGATTTGTCTGGAGAGCATCCCTTAGGCTAGATCATAAGGGACCTAAAGTGTCTGGATTTTGTTCAGAAGGCCATGAGGATCACGAAAGGTTTTAAGTAGAGGAGTGATTCACCGTATGGAGGAAACTGCAAGGCCAAGGGCACAGACGCATGAAATGTCACGATGGAACACTGTCCATGGAATTTCAGCATAAAAATTGCAGACAAAGCCCACCAGTGGACTTTACCTGGGCTGGCAAGAAATCTGTAACCAAGTCACTCTGGATCTGCAGTCCAAAACTCACAGTTAGGCCAGCTGATTCATTGAGGGTTTTAGTTTGTTTGTTTGTTGTTTTTTATTGAATCCAATAAGCTCTCAAGCCAACTTTTGATTATATAATAATTTGAAGTGAATAGAGTTCAGGTTGGGTCAATCTAACACCCCAAATGTGGGTGAAACTGAAAAATTTAGTCCATTAGCAAGAGGTTTGAAAATATCCAATTTGATATGTGTTTGGAAACGGCAGACCAGAGGACAAATGCTTTGGGTTTGACTTGGACCCCTGGCCCGAGGGAGAGCCATTCACAGGGTTATGTGGTGTGAACCGATGTCACGGTCACCATTTTAATCTAGGAGCTAGCATGCCCTGTTGAGCACCCAGTCTTCTTCTGATATGCCAGTTGAATCTACTTAAATCTCCCTCTTCTTTAATTCCCCATCTCTGTTTCCCCTGCTCATTTCCTTTTCTCCCATTTTGTAGTGAAATCAGATGGAGTTAGCAGGGACATTATTTAGATGCAATCCATCTTCTTCAGATTATATGGAAACAACTATATGGAAATTCTCACACTCCACATTGTTCTGTGTTCCTTTAAGAATCAGTATTCTGGACCAATGAGTCTACATACTCTATGTTAACATTGTCTATTTCCTTCCTTCCTTCTTTTCCTCTCTCCCTTCTTCCTTCCTTCCTTTCCTTCCTTCTTTCCTTCTTTCTTTTCTTTCCTTCTTTCTTTCTTCCTTCCCTTCCTTCCTTCCTATTAAAAGTCTTCAGTACCCTGGGAAGGGAAAAAAAAAAACCTCTAACAGGAATATTTGCTGAACAGTAATTTCATTATGAAGTTGGCAGGGAGCAAGTACCCATTACCTTCAATTCCCCAATCGAATTTCTAGGAAGGATGATCTGTATTTCCACAGGCTTTCTTCCCACTTAAACTTACTCCAGAGCAGAATTCTTTACCCAGGGAAAAACCATTATACACCCCACTGCTTGGTCCCCATTAACACCTGCTGGGCACTTGTATTAAACAGTAAAATCTTATCACTGTTTTGTTTATCTCTTGAAAATTGATTACAAAACTTTTAGTGATCAGATAAAATATCAGAAATTCTGGCTGCTGTTAAGCTTCGAATTACATCTTCGATGTTTCCATCAGGAGTAATAAACACATGAAGACATGCTGGCAAAACGTGGACATGGCGGAGGCTCTGATGTTTTGCAGAGGTTCCACTTCTGTGTTATTATCGTCCATTGATGGTAAAGTGTCAAGTTGTTGTTGTTTTTTTAATCAGTGAAATACATAACAGAAAATATGTAAATTATGTGAGGCACATACCTACAAATTTCCTTTGGTATCTACAGCCTCAGGTGTATGAAGCTGAAGTCCAGGTGAAAGAAACATTTCTCTACTGCTTGCATTTTGTGCCCTGTGAATTGTTGGTGTATGGGGATCAGAAATAACATGGAAAAACAGGTGGATTGTTTTCCCTCTATTATGACTGCAAAGAAATTGGGCCAGAATTATCAAGTTCTTTCTAGGTCTGCTCTAATATGGTAGCCACCAACAACCGGTGGCTATGGAGTACTTGAAATGTGGTTAGTCTGAATAGAAATGTGCCATAAGAGCATGACATACTGGATTTGGAAGACTTTGTATGAAAAAATAGTGTAAAAGATCTCATAAACAATTTTATATTCATTTCATGTTGAAAAATTTTAGACATTTTGGTCGCAGTAGGATACATTACTAAAACTAATTTCATCTTCTTTTTACTTGTTCATTGTGTGGCCAGATAATTTGAGGTAAGTGACTACATTATATTTCTACTGGACAGCTGTTCTGGACCATCTTTGGTGTTTCATTTTGTTTTTTAACCAGCAGATGGACGGTGTGCATCATGAAGGCAAGGACCTCTTATGCCTTGTTTTGTATTGTATTTTTAGTGCCAAACAGAGTGCCTGGCACATGGCTGGTGCTAAAATAAATAGGCGCAGAGTGAATAAAAGAATGAATTGCTATTGCTAGCAATTGTTGGGATCAAAGCCTGCCTCTGCTATGCCCCAGCTGTGCCACTTGGGGTCATATATTTAAAATTCTCTGAGCTTCCATTTCCTTCTTTGTAAAAACAGATCAGGTTAAACCGTAGGAAGTAACCATGACGGTTTCATGTGGTCTAACCTAGCAGATCCCTCACTCCCAGGTGTGTGGGTGGAATTAGCGATAGTGCATATAAAATGGCTGGCCCAGTGCCTGGTACACAGCTGCTGCTTAAATAGTAGTTAACCTTTACAGAAAGTTTCCATGTATTTTTTTTCCCACCCTGTCATATTTCCTAACACCCCACCCCAAATGCAACCTCACCCTTTTAAAGCCATGCTTATTGCGGCCATTCTGGGTACTCATTGCCAGGATCCTTCTTTCTTTTTGTCAAAGGCCAACCGTATATGGGCTGCATAAGCTCTTTTAACTATTACTTAAAGTGTCTCATTCCTCCAGATTTCTATTTTCTTCTCTCTTTTGCCTCGTAAGTCTCCTTTAACTTCCCAAATCTGATTATTTGTAATGTTCTCTAGACATATTATTATTCACTATTTCCCTTCAGACTTTAATTCTCTTACTGTTTCATAAATGCCACCAGAACCCATTCAGCGTGTCTCAATTTTCAGTTAATTTTCCATCGGCTTTGCTATTTCTCATGTTCCCCAGGCCTTTTCCTGAATCGCACTATCCCTTAAATGCCTCCTCAAACTGCTTTGGTGTCACCATTTTTTTCATTTGTCATTTAATTTACATGTTTTTGAAAACAGAGTCACTGTTTTTTTTTACCCTTTTTCAGTTCTCAAGACACTCTCATTTTTACAAAATAGTTTGGCTCTTTCCATCCTCCTCTTGGTGGTTTGAAATCCCTTCCACTTTGATGTCTTTCTCAGCACCCTCTCATCCTCCATTAACCATTCCCTTTTGGGCACGAATCCTCTCTTTAGAGCAAACTCATGGTTTTTCGACTCCCAACTCCTGCACCACCCCTTCCCCAAATACGCCCTCACACCATTTCTTTTCAGCAAGTCTCTTAATGAGTGTACTTTCCTCTTTGCCCCGGTTCTTAATTTCATATATTCATTGGTGGGTTCTCATTTCCCCTGAATGATTACCAAAGGCATGACCACAGAGCTGAGACTTAAATGTCAGGACAGAAATGTAATAACTCCAACACACAGATCTGCATAATCCAGGCCAGCATAATTCAAAATGGACTCAGAAACTACAGCATAATGAAAAAGAAGAAAAAAAACACCCCAAAACAAAGAAACAAAACTGGGTTAAAAAAAGAGAGGGGAGTATTTACTCCTTCTCAAATTCCATTGTGGCCAATTAAAAAATGATAATAATAATGTTAGTTGTCTTGGCTAAGCAATACTAATTTAAAAAAATTAGAACAGGAGTGGTAAGCTCCAAAAAGGCAGGGATCTTTCTTTTGATCACTGCGATTCTAAAACACCTAAAAGAGTGTCCTGCAGTACGAGCTTAAAAGTATTTGTTGAATAAATGAACAAATGAATGAGCAGGCATAGGCTGCTGGGATCTTGTTCATTCAACATTTATTTCCTGTGCAACAACTGTAGAGAAGCAATTCTGCAAGACGACTGTTTAGTTTAGGAATCAGAAAGCCTGGGTTAGCATGCAGTTCTGTGGCTTCAAATCCCCGGTAAGTCTCCTAAATTCTCAGGGCATCCATTTCCTCTTCTGTAAAAGTCAAGTTATGATAGCCACATCTCTCTGTAATTATAGGGATCACATTAGATGACATTTAATGGGAGAGGTATGTAATGTGACCAGCAGAATGTTGGCACATAATGGTATCTGGTAAATGATGACAGCGGGGGTAGTAGTAGGTGTCACGGTTTCACATATTTATCTTTTTTCCTTCTAAAATTTGAAATTAAAAGGCTTTCTCTTAGATGCTCGAGGATCATTTTGACTGCTAATCCCAGTTTTCCAAGGGAGGCAATGAACCCTGTAGGCCCCTACCCCAAGCTAATCTGATTACTCAGAGCCCCAGGTACCCCTGGACCAGGCTATGGTGCAAGAGTGCTGACCCAGGTACCAGCCTGCCCTTCATGACTCCTGGGCTTCCCGTCTCTGCTTGGTGAGCACACCTGAGCCAAAGGTGACCCTCTGAGGACATGCCCCACCGACTATCTTTCGTAATACAATTTCTAAGTCTAAAACATGGAGTAAGTTAGGGCAAAGCTTTCTCTGTAAGTGTGACCATTCTATCTACCCCATCACTAGACAACATGCTTGACCCATTTGGCCAAAGGTTTGCAGTGGGAACAGGATCTATAGAGTAGGATCTACGATGCATGCCCTAATTCTACTTTATCAGGAATTATTGGAAGCCTGAGTGTCCGTAAATAAAGCGGTTCTCAGGATCTCTTGCTCCTTATATGTGTGGTTTTTTCAGGTACATGATGGGGTACGTGGAAATTCTTAAAATTCTGGATAGTATTTTGTAACACTATCAAAATAGTACTGAACATATCACCATGAACCTCTAATGGCTCTGCCTCACCTAACCATTGGAACTGGCTGGCACAGGGGTCAATGGATTCATCCCCTGCAATGAGCATCTATTCCAAGAGAGCTGGAAAAAAGTAGGCAACATGACAAGCAGTTTCTATGAACTCCCTGGATCACCTGTGCCTATGCTGTCGAATTATTCAGGATCTCAAACAGGCAGATGTACACGGATGTTGACTCCTCACCTTCCCCAAATGTGCAGAATGAGATGATGTGAATCAATTGAAAGTGCAACTTTATCCAAGAATCGCTGGGTATCCCCCCATCCTGGAACCTTAGGCCCCATGAGAAGAGGGGATTTGTCTATTTTGTTCTCGGCTGTACCTCCTTTCCAGAACCTGGAACAGTGCCTGGCAGAGAGAAGCTGCTCAGTACATATTTACTGAGGGAAGGAAAAGTCTCAGGTCTCTATCGTATTCTCTAGCCCTCTGACAATGAGCCCCACTTTCTCTATCTGTCCAGAGCGTGTTCACCTGTGCTCAGTGGGTCTCTGGGGACCTGAAGAGGTAACTAAGGCAGAGGAGAAAGGTTGGGGCCCAGGAGATGGCAGATCGTGGGGCTTCTCAGCCTCCATAATCATGTGAGCTAATCTCTCATAGTAAATGTCTTTCTCTATATAAATATCTTACTACTGTTTCTCTGGAGAACCCTGACTAATACAATCTGATACTACCAACTGCCAGAGGAACTGTGAAAATAAAACACAAATCTGCAGTGAATACGATGCAAAGGGGTCCCCTCCGCGTTATTCATAACCTGTACAACTATATCACCTCTGCCGGGTTACAAGGTACTTGAGGACAAGAGTACATAACTCAGTACTTTTAACTCTAGGAACACTGTCAGGTAGAGAGAAGAGCAGATTAGGGATTTGCAAGCTAGAGTTGAGTTTTAAACCCTCCATTATTGACGCTGTGCCTTTAAGCAAATCATCCAACTCCTCTGAGTCTCACCTCACTCCTATGTCAATGGGGTAAAACACCACTGTCTTAGTCTGCTCAGGTTGCTGTTACAAAACACCATGGATTGGGTGACTTAAACAACAGGCACTTATTTGTCACAGTTCTGGAGACTGGAAGTCCTAGGTCATGCCTGGGCAGATTCGAATCCTGGTGAGGATTCTCTTCCTGGTTTACATACTATCCTGCTGTGTCCTCACATGGCCAAAGAGGCAGATCTCTAGTCTCTTTCTCTTTTTTAAGGACACTAATTCCATCATGAGGGCCCCACCCTCATGACCTCATCTAACCATAACAACTTCCCGAAGACCTCACCTCCAAATAACATCCCACTGGGAATTAGAGCTTCAGCATGTGAATTTTGGGAGAATGCAAACATTCAGTGCCTAACAACCACACAGCGTTAATGAGAAGTTTTGCGGTGCTAGGGCTAAGAAGTAGGATTGACATCTGTAAGTAGTATGAACAACTATCTCAGTTTTCCCAGAACTGAGGGATTTCCTGGGGCATGGAACATTCAGTGCTAAAACCAAGATCATAAGTTATGGACCATAAATTAAGAGTTTGGTCCAGTAAGCAACACCTCAAAAGCACATCTATCGAAAGGCCTCAAATTTATTTCTTATCAAACACATCCTCAATTCAAATAAATATTAATTGAGTACCTATACTATATGCCAGCAACATGCAGGAGATAAAATGGGAGGTAAAAAACTTGTGTTCCTTCCCTTGAAGTCACTTACAGTTTAGGGAGAAAACAGGTTTTATATAATAACTCCAATAAATGGTAATATATTTGCAACTAAAGTCCCTGATGCTATAGGAACATTAGCAGGGGGACCGAATCTATCAGAATACTGATTAGTCTTCCATTGCTCCATTTCTACTTGCTTTTTTTCTGGGCAAATACCAAGTTGAGTTCTTGGAAGGAATCAAAAACTCTCATGCTTTCCAGGTATGAGACAGGACAGATAACATCAAGGGCTGAAAAAGACCAGATACAAGATTATAGAGAATGATGAAAACCCCAGCTAAAGGTATTCAGTAAATTAATTTTAAAATAATACTGTAAATGAAATGTAGCACATCTACTAACCACTCATTTGAACTCTCTGTTCTAAATTCAAACTTAGGAATATTCATATTCCTTCCTCCAGCAAAAACCCTGCTTCCTTCTATGCCCACATAACTCACAAGATTGCATCCCTTGGACCTAATGGAACTTAAAAGCTTTTGCACAGCAAAGGAAACCATAAACAAGATGAAAAGACAACCCTCAGAATGGGAGAAAATATTTGCAAATGAAGCAATCGACAAGGGATTAATCTCCAAAATATACAAACAGCTCATGCAGCTCAATAACAAAAAAACAAACAACCCAATCAAAAGATGCGCAGAAGACCTAAATAGACATTTCTCCAGAGAAGACATACAGGTGGCCAACAAACACATGAAAAGACGCTCAACATCACTAATCATTAGAGAAATGCAAATCAAAACTACAATGAGATATCACCTCACACCAGTCAGAATGGCCATCATTAAGAAATCTACAAACAATAAATGCTGGAGAGGATGTGGAGAAAAGGGAACCCTCTTACACTGTTGGTGGGAATGTAAATTGATACAGCCACTATGGAGAACAGTATGGAGGTTCCTTAAGAAACTAAAAATAGAACTACCATATGACCCAAAAATCCCTCTCCTGGGCATATACCCAGACAAAACTATAATTCGAAAAGATACATGCACCCCTATGTTCATAGCAGCACTATTTACAGTAGCCAGGACATGGAAGCAACCTAAATGTCCATCAACAGAGGAATGGATAAAGAAGATGTGGTAAATATATACAATGGAATATTACTCAGCCATAAAAAGGAACATAATTGGGTAATTTGTAGTGACGTGGATGGACCTAGAGACTGTCATACAGAGTGAAGTAAGTCAGAAAGAGAAAAACAAATATCGTATATCAACACATATATGTGGAATTTAAAAAAATGGTACAGATGAACTTATCTGCAAAGCAGAAATAGAGACAGACGTAGAGAACAGACGTATGGATACCAAGGGGGGAAGGAGCAGTGGGATGGACTGGGAGATTGGGATTGACATATATACACTACTATGTATAAAATAGATAACTATTGAGAACAGACTGTATAGCACAGGGAACTCTATTCATTGCTCTTTGGTGACCTAAATGGGAAGGAAATCCAAGGAAGAAGGGATATATGTATACATGTGGCTGATTCACTTTGCTGTACAGCAGAAACTAACACAACATTGTAAAGCAACTATACTCCAATAAAAAAAAAAGATTGCCTCTTTGTAGGGTGGCTTACTGACACACAATAAGTTCCCTTATTTGGAAAAGCAGCACCACCCCCCCTCCGACCACTATATACACCTGAACATCTATTCTTCTCCTCTCCTTTGGCCATAAAAAATAGATCCAGTGGGAGAGGGAAGTGCACCTCTCCCAAGCTGGAACCATCAGATTCTCTCTTCTGGAAATTGAAACTTGATGGTTGAGACAGAGACCAGAAATTATTTGATCAGGACCAAGGTGATAGTAAATTTTCTTCATCAGTAAATGTTGCCTCACCTTCTGACCTTTCCAAACCTTGGCTGCTTAATATTTACTTCGATTTTTCAAGATACCCCCAGTAAAGTCCCAATGTGTTTTCTATCATTCCTTCTTCATTACCTCCTTTTGTTTAATTAAGCTAGTGAGAGTTAATTTCTGTTACTTACTACCTAAATACTTTAAATAATACATTTTACCTGGGCTGTTAAAAGATCTTACCTGGTCTCTAGACTCGCTGTATATCATCCCTTACACTCATTTGAAGCCTGCCTGCCAGATAAATGTTCCTAAACCTCAGTTCCAATTATGTACACCTCTACTCAAAAGCTTGAAATGGCTCCCTAATGTCCAAAGCTAAAATCCATGCTCCTTAGCCAACTTTAACTTTCAACCTTACTTTCTAAAACTGCTCTTTACATACCTTGCATTGGAGCAGACCCAAACACTCATGGTGTCCTTGTGATTTCCCACTTCTTGGCTACCTGTTCCTACGTTTTCTTCCACTGGGAAAACAGTAAAAGCTGATGTTTCTTGCTATGACCATTTCTTGATGATAGATCTTCCCCTACCTGGCCAATAGGAGTATCTCTGGCCACAGTGATTGGTTCAGATGGGCACATGACTCAAGCTCATCCAATCAGAATCCTTCTCTGGGAATTTTCTGTTGCAGCTAGAGAGAATACGGCCTCTCTTGACTTAAGGAGATACCGTGACAAAAGTATGTGAACCCACATCTATTTAAATGACGCTCTTTCCCATCTCAATGGGATGAAACAGTGAGCCATAACAGAGAGAAACATGAGAGAGAAAGGGAAAAAGAGTGAGAGAGAGAGAGGGATTTGAAGACATCATTTGCACCTGGATCAAGATATGGCAGATAAGACGTACACCCCATATATGCCTTTCCAGTTGAATAGACCAATACATCCTTTTGTTTTTGTTTTGTTTTTTCTTAACTTAATGAGAATTGGTTTTCTATAATTTAATATCATAAAAGTCTCAATGGATACAAAGATTTTTCTCCCCTGAATATTCACATATTCAGACTCCCCAAAACTGAGCATAGAGTTCACCTCTTTCCAAAATGTTCACTGAGCTTCCAGCCTCATCTCCCTCCTTGGAACTCTCATCACTTCCTCTGCAGCTCCCTTTCTACCTTGTTGCAGAGTTTTTCACACACTTACACATCATCTCCTTTGCTGGAGGGTAAACTCCTGGGCATCATGGGCCTTGTCTGAGTTGGTGCCACACGCCCTGCACCCTGAGCACAGCGTCCAGCATATGGCAGGTGATCAGTGACCATTTGCTGAATGAACAAGATCAGATTTTCATCTGGCCAGAGCTGGAGGCCTCAGCAGCACAGAGAATGTCCCGGTGTGCTGGATGACACCTCAGAACCATCAGGACAGAGTTAAATATGTCCTGGCCTAAACAGCAGTCTAAAGGCTCCCCAGTCTCATAATGAAACTTGACAGCCCTGTGTAAATTCAGCAGTAATAATGTTTCACATCCTGCCATGGATTTCTGGTGTGGAAATCTGCCCCCCAGAAGACTCAGCTCTGCAATCTTGCCCTGCCCTGATAGTCCTATCTTCTCCCATAACTGCTAGATCACTTTCTCCATGGGAAAGAAAATAATGTAATTATTTCCTAAAGAGCAAAGAAGAACTGCTAGATCAATGATGGTTGGGTTTTTAAAATAAATAATAGAAAGAATACAGCTCTTTTTTTTTATAACTCCTCTTCCTATTTGTTTTCCACATCACTTTAAAGGATTAATTTTACAACTGCTGGGAAATAATTGTGGGGAGAGTAGGAAGAAGAAAAAGATGAAACAAAAGAGTAGTAAGGAGAAAAAGAAGGAAGAGAAGTTAGAGAGAAGGAAAAGTGGGGGGAAGGGAGAGAAAGGTAGACAGGGAAAGGAGTGGAGAAAGAAGCCTGGGAAAAGGAGGGGTGATGTTTTCTCCCACTAGAATAATAAAACAAAATGGAGTTTGAAGCAGAGCAGGGCCCTTCAGGAAAGCTGGAAAGCACTCTGTGGGAGGAGATCCTCACAGCAGTAGGATGGGCAAGAGAGAGAGGGAAAGAGAGAGAGGCAAGATGGAGGTAGTCCAGAGCTGGTCATGCAGCAAGCAGGAAGGGGACCAGCGGGAAGAGGTCCCATGTTGTGGTTTGGCAACGAGCCCTCCCTGGTGACACTGGAAAAGTAGGTCAGTTTCAGAGCTGGCTGGGGATGAATGGTCAGCCAGGAACAGTGGTGGGAAGTGCGGATGCTGAGTGAGAGGTCGACCTACGCACAGGACCTGGGAGATGGGGCAACTCCCTAGTGCAACGGGAAGAATGAAAGCCAATTCTAGACAGCACCATCCAATAGATTTTTCCCAAGGATAGAAATTCATACATCTGTGATGTCCGTTACGGTAGTTGCTCGTCACCTAGGGCTACTGAGCTCTTGAAATGTGGAGAGTGTGACTGAGGAACTGAATTTTCCATTTTATTTTATTTTAATGAATTTAAATTTAAATAGCCACATATGGCTAGTGGCTGCCATGTTGGACAGCTCGAGTCTGAAAGCTGTGTGGATCACATTCAAGAAGGAACTGATTCAGGAGAACGGATAAGTGACCTGGAAGATAAAATAGTGGAAATAACTACTGCCGAGCAGAATAAAGAAAAAAGAATGAAAAGAACTGAGGACAGTCTCAGAGACCTCTGGGACAACACTAAATGCATCAATATTCGAATTATAGGGGTCCCAGAAGAAGAAGAGAAAAAGAAAGGGACTGAGAAAATATTTGAAGAGATTATAGTTGAAAACTTCCCTAATATGGGAAAGGAAATAGTTAATCAAGTCCTGGAAGCACAGAGAGTCCCATACAGGATAAATCCAAGGAGAAACACGCCAAGACACATATTAAGCAAACCATCAAAAATTAAATATAAAGAAAACATATTAAAAGTAGAAAGGGAAAAACAACAAATAACACACAAGGGAATCCCCATAAGGTTAACAGCTGATCTTTCAGCAGAAACTCTGCAAGCCAGAAGGGAGTGGCAGGACATATTTAAAGTGATGAAGGAGAAAAACCTACAACCAAGACTACTCTACCCAGCAAGGATCTCATTCAGATTTGATGGCGAAATTAAAACCTTTACAGACAAGCAAAAGCTGAGAGAGTTCAGCACCACCAAACCAGCTTTACAACAAATGCTAAAGGAACTTCTCTAGGCAAGAAACACAAGAGAAGGAAAACACCTACAATAACAAACCCAAAACATTTAAGAAAATGGGAATAGGAATATACATATTGATAATTACCTTAAATGTAAATGGATTAAATGCTCCCACCAAAAGACACAGACTGGCTGAATGGATACAAAAACAAGACCCATATATATGCTGTCTACAAGAGACCCACTTCAGACCTAGGGACACATACAGACTGAAAGTGAGGGGATGGAAAAAGATATTCCATGCAAATGGAAACCAAAAGAAAGCTGGAGCAGCAATTCTCATATCAGACAAAATAGACTTTAAAATAAAGACTATTACAAGAGACAAAGAGGACACTATATAAGGATCAAGGGATCGATCCAAGAAGAAGATATAACAATTGTAAATATTTATGCACCCAACATAGGAGCACCTCAATACATAAGGCAAGTAGTAACAGCCATAAAAGGGGAAATCGACAGTAACACAATCATAGTGGGGACTTTAACACCCCACTTTCACCAATGGACAGATCATCCAAAATGAAAATAAATAAGGAAACACAAGCTTTAAATGATACATTAAACAAGATGCACTTAATTGATATTTATAGGACATTCCACCCAAAACCAACAGAATACACATTTTTCTCAAGTGCTCATGGAACATTCTCCAGGATAGATCGTATCTTGGGTCACAAATCAAGCCTTGGTAAATTTAAGAAAACTGAAATCGTATCAAGTGTCTTTTCCAACCACAACGCTATGAGACTAGATATCAATTACAGGAAAAGATCTGTAAAAAATACAAACACATGGAGGCTAAACAACACACTACTTAATAACGAAGTGATCACTGAAGAAATCAAAGGGGAAATCAAAAAATACCTAGAAACAAATGACAATGGAGACACAAGGACCCAAAACCTATGGGATGCAGCAAAAGCAGTTCTAAGAGGGAAGTTTATAGCAATACAAGCCTACCTCAAGAAACAGGAAACGTCTCAAATAAACAACCTAACCTTGCACCTAAAGCAATTAGAGAAAGAAGAACAAAAAAACCCCAAAGTTAGCAGAAGGAAAGAAATCATAAAGATCAGATCAGAAATAAATGAAAAAGAAATGAAGGAAACAATAGCAAAGATCAATAAAACTAAAAGCTGGTTCTTTGAGAAGATAAACAAAATTGATAAACCATTAGCCAGACTCATCAAGAAAAAAAGGAAGAAGACTCAAATCAATAGAATTAGAAATGAAAAAGGAGAAGTAACAACTGACACTGCAGAAGAAGGAACTGATTGCCAAGAGGAACCAAAAGGCTGTTTTCCGAAATGTCATAAGTGTACGTTTCAGGTGGCACACAGATTCATTTCGATGGTGCATAGGTTAACTTTATTTGTAGGATTAAATTTGTTTATTTTAAGATATATCTGAAAGTGGAACTAGCAAATCAGACACATTATTTCATAGATATCATTGCTTAGGAAGAAACTATAGTGAAATTTTATCTCTAAAAAAGTAAATCAATGTAAATAAAAAGTACTATGTGAAAAATATCACAGAGTGTTTAGAGTTATGAAAAAAGTAATAAACATATTCATATAAATGGAATCATATGGTGTGTGGCCTTTTGTGTCTGGCTTCTTTCACTTAGTATCATGTCTTCAAGGTTCATCCATGTTGGCGCATGTATCGGTATTTCATTCCTTTATGGCTGAATATTATTCCATTCTATGGATATACAGATTAAGCTTATCCATTCATCTGTTGAGGGACATTTGTTTACACCTTTTGGTTATCGTGAATAGTGGTGCTATCGACATTCGTGTACGAGTTTTTGTTTGAATATCGTTTTTAATTCTTTGGGGTATATAACTAGGAGAGGAATTGTTTGGGGTAATGAAAAAGATAGAGGAACTAGTTATCTGTGGAACCACTATCTGGAACTAGATAGTAGTGATGTTTGAACAACACTGTGAATGTACTTTTTACCACTGAATTGTACAGTTTAAAATAATCAATCTTATGTTATATGTATTTTAACATGATAAAAATCTGGTTTTAAAAAAGTAACAAAGAAAATAAGTAGTTGGCTGAATAGAGACTGAGCTAATTCAAAAGATACAATAAGTAGTCTGAATTGGGATATGAGGTTTATCAGAGATCCCAGAGTTTTTTAGATCTAAGCTTCTATCCAAGAATCATTTCTACAATCACTCTGGCAGAAAGGTCAGCCTAGACACCAAAAGCACAAGAATAAATAAGTGGGACTGCATCAAACAGAAAGCTTCTTCACAGCAACAACAACAAAAAAAGATCAACAAAATGAAGAGGCAACCTATGGAATGGGAGAAAAATCTTTGAAAACTATATACCAGATAAGGGGTTAATATCAAAAAAAATAAGAAACTCACACAGCTCAATAGCAAAAAGACTAATAATCTGATTTGTAAATGGGCAAAGGACTTGAATAGATGTTTTTCCAAAGAAGACAAAGGGTCAACAGGTACATGAAAAGATGCTCAACATCACTAATCATCAGGGAAATGCAAATCAAAACCACAAAGAGATATCACCGTATACCTGTTAGAATGGCTATTATCAAAAAGACAAAAAGGCAAGAGATAACAAGTGTTGGCAATGATGTGGAGAAAAGGGAACCCTGGTGCACTGTTGATGGGAATGTAAATTGGTACAACAATCCCACTTCTGGGTTAAATCCTAAGGAAAAAGGATCTGGACGAGGTATTGGCACTCCCATGTTCTTTGCAGCATTATTCACAATAGCCAAGACATGGAAACAACCTAAGTGTCCATCTACAGATGAATGGATTTTTTTAAATGTGAAATTTAAACACACACAACACGCATGCACAATGGAATATTATTCAGTCATAAAAAAGAAGGAAATTCTACCATTTGTGACACTATGGATGGCCCTTGGGGTATTATGCTAAGTGAATTAAGCCACACAGAGAAAGACAAATATCGTATGATCTCACTTACACGTGTAACCTAAAGAAAACCAAGCCCATAGATACAGAGAACAGATTGGTAGTTGTCAGAGGCATGCGGTGGGTAGTGGGCAAAATGGGTGAAGGGGTCAACAGGTACAAATTTCCAGTGATAAGATAAATAAGTTATGAGGATGTAATGTACAGCACAATGACTATAGTTAACAACACTGTACTGCATACTTGAAAGTTGCTAAGAGGTAAATCCTAAACATTCTCGTCACAAGAAGAAAAATTTCATAACTATGTATGGTGACAGATACTAACTAGACTTATTATGGTGATCATTTTGCAATATATACAAACATCGGATCCTTTCGTTGTACACCTGAAACTAATACAATGTAATACGTCAATTACACCTCAATTAAAATAATACTCATCTCATATGGCGTCTTAAAGGGCAATGCACACAAAGCACTTCGTGCAGATCCTAAAACATAGTAACTGAAGAATAAATATTAGTTATCACTGGTATTAACAGGCACAACTAAAGGGGGACTCTGAGCCAAGGGGCAAAGGCTACTGAATTCCACACCTACAGGGCAGCAATGGCTGCGGGTGGAACATTCAGCACAAGTGGGTGGAACATTCTAAGGCAAAGAAATCAACGGATCCAAACGGTCTCCACATAGAAGGGTTTTAAGGTTATTTATCTAAACTGACAGAACTGCCTGCCTTCACACTTGACCCCAGCACACTGCCGAACCCCTCCCTGACAGACAGCTGCCCAACTGTTGGGCAGGTCCCAATGTCTGAGTGCTACCTCCCCACTTCCTAGGAGGGTCCCTTTCACCGACAGCTCCAACTAAGTGTTTAGCAAAGACTTCCTTCCACTGAACCAGAATTATGTCCTTGGAACTTCAACCTGCTGGCTCTAATTCTCCACTGTAAGCAAAGGAGACTAAAAAAACTTTAAAACTCTGAAGACAAGTATTGTGTCTCCCTTTAAAGTCCCTTCGGGGGATTCTTCAGCCATTGCTCATGTATATTAGACACAAAGACTCCTTTCCATTCAAAAGCACACCTGTAGATTCTTCTCTCTTTTCTCCAGACAGAATGTGGGATTTTCAGAATATGTTCAGAAGGAGATCCTATCCCAAGAAGCTTTATGTAAAGATTGATAGGCATTCACTACAATGAGGTAGGCAATCCTGTATTTCAAGTCAAAGAAGTAATCGAAACCAGTTTCATGTTTCCCCTCTACCTGGGAATTATTAATGATGGTATTAAACTGGGAGTTCAACATGTGCCAGGCACAGTGCTGTGTGTTGAACGTAAGTCACTGCATTTCATACCCCAACGAAGCAGCTAATACCATCAGTCAAGAGAGTGTTCACACGTTTCAGAAACTGGGTCTCATATCCCATAGAGGAGCTCTATTCTATGCTTCATTTGCACTTCACTCATAGAAACGCTCTTTGGTAAGAGCTCCTTTGTTTTAGCTTTGCCTTTAACTAAGAGGTTACGTTTGCATTTCCCATCTCAGTCCTCAAAGCCTGCTGAACCTGCAGAAGGCCCATCACATCGGTGTGGGCTTGAAGTTTGAGAAAACATTTTCTCCATCTCCTCTCTGGGAGGGCTACTGTATTTCATCCACTGGGGTCCTTTCTACTTGCAGCTGATTTTCAAAAGAAAAAAAGAAAGGAAAAAAATTACAAAAATCCATTCTGTGGGGGCATTGGAACCAAGTGTGTGGAAACAATTTAGAACAGAGGCTCCTGAGAATCTATGATTAGTAAGAAAAGTAGAAAATCGTTCTTAGTCCAAAAGATAATGCACTTCCAATATTAACATAATAACAGAGATTAATTTCTTCCAGTTGAAGTAGAGCCAGGAATCAAAAATGCCAAATCATCATTTAAAAATGGCAAATTTTAGTATTTCTCTCCTTGACAGAAACACCTAGAAAGAAAATAAAACTTTACAGAACTGCCAGTTTCCAACACGCTGGCAGCCAAACCCAGCAGATGCACCAACAAGAAAGGCAGACTTAAACCAGCCCAGCAGGGGCACCATTTGGCAAATGGACAGCCTGCCACCATACTGGTTTCTATTTCAGACAACAGAATTGTCCAACACTGTCTACTAGAGCTAACTCACCCAGCTGTGTGGCTGACAGGTCTGCACCTGCCTTCAATATCAGACCTGGCTTCTGAGCAGCACAGTCTGACCCCGTCCCCACCATGGTGAACCACAGTAGAACCTTTTCCCCACCTACAAGCTCAGCAACCAGCTCCAGCGCATACGATCAGCTGTGGCACAGAAGTCAGGTTCACTGAAGATGTATAAGTGGGCCCAGAGTGAAAGGAACTGGAGCCTAAGGGGCTTTCAGATCCAAAGCTGAGGGAGGGGCCTGTGAACTGAACTTGCCGTGAATGCCGTATTAGCTCCATCACCTGGATCTGTCAGTAGCAGTCAGATCAGCCCCCAAAGATGCAGAGCCTCAACTGGAAGCTGAAGCATCACACTGCAAAGGCAGCTAAGCAGCAGGACAGCCAACAGCGGCATTTCCCACATGCAGGGAGGTGCATATGTTTCCATTTATTTGCATCCTATTGACTATGCAGAATTCTTAATAAGGTCAGTGGAAGAAGCTGAAACTGACAGCAAAACACGAGTCAGGAAAATAGGAATCAACTGGTTAAGAAACACATCAAAATTGGGAAGCTGGAACGGAGTCTACTATCCTTAATAACAGCAACACCCTTCCTTAGGAAGAATGGCATGGACCCAGGCAACCATCCAAACATTCTGATTAAAGTAGAAAATACACATGAACAAATTTTTCTATGATGGCAGCTTTACAGTCTGATTATTTAGCAAGGCAACTGCTCCAATTACTTGCTTGTCTTTGCCTATGTGGTAAGAGACAGCATAATGGCATCCTGTTCCTAAAACTTTTACTTTTTTTTTTTTTTTTACCAAGAGTCACAGCAGAAGTGTGCTCAATGCGACAAATTTGTGTGACTCCTATAAAACAGAAGTATGTCATCACTAGAGGCAACTTAAGTGGTGATGACAAGTACTGGATTTGGAGTTAAACTGCTAGGGTTTGTGGACTCTCCCTGCAACTTTCTGGTTAGGTAAACTGGGGTAAGTGGTTACTTCACCTCTTTGAGCCTCAACTTCCTCATCTGCTAAATGGAGATAATAACAGCACCTACTCCATGAAGTTGTTGTGAGGGTTAAATTGGTTGATAAACAGAAAGAACCAAGCACAGTGTGCCAGGCATGCTCCAGGCACTCGATAAATGCTAATTGTTGGAGAACTAGTTATTAATCAACATCTTCACTTCCTCCCTGAGACTGCTGAGAGAGGTAGAAAAGCATCACATCTTCCAATCCTCAGCTACCTTTATCTTCTGGATCTGGGAGGCATAAGAATTAGGTCAATGGCTTTGTGTGATTTGATTATATCACATCACCTCTATGAGCTTTATTATCCTTATCTGTTAAATGAGAATAATCTCACGTGACTCATAGGATTGTTATGAGGATTAAAGGACATTTTGTGTTTGAATCTAAAAACGTCTATACAATACTATTGTAATAACTATTCATTGTGTCCATGTTGAAGGGGAACCAAGCAAAATGATGGTCCTATTAGCCATAAATCCTCCCACAGAGACCAAAGCTTCATGGCAAGTCCTTGGAAAAAGAAAAATGGAATGTTACGTTAAAGTGCCACCCAACTTCTCCTGGGGACAAAGAGGCTGAGAGTGGGAGCACTTCATGCACCCTAGATTTGCAGGCATTTGTAAACGGAGGTTTCTCTCATCCTTCCCTTATTTTCATCACCTCCTGGTGGAAAGGAAGGTTCTAAGGTGAAGCCGTTCAGGACAAAAAGGCACAACTTTAAGAGCTGCTGCCATAGCAGGACAAGAGCAATGTGCCTTCCGCCATGTGGATTAACAGAGACACCTAGTGTTCCAGGGAGAGCCGGCCCGTGACGCAACTCTGACCAGGGCATGGCTCAAGTCAACAAGCATTGTCCACCCCCAGCTCTTCTTCCATCAGTGTCCCTTTTGCAATATCATGAAGGTGGTTCTCCCTCCCCCACGTCTCGTATGGAAGCTCTTCAAATATCTCCTCCAGCTTTAACAGGACAGGGATGGGGTTGGTCAGATAATGTTCGAAAGGATTCTCTTCTGGAGGATTATGTCATTGATGTGAGGAGGTGGTCAGTATCCCTTGGACAGCCACTGCTCCATGGTCTTTCTTGCCCTTCGAATCCTCAATGGCCTGTTCTTCAGGGGTGGTGTGACCTAGTGGTCAGAAAGGCCTGAAACTGAGTCCACCAGGATACCATTTTTTTCTCATTTCCATATAAACTTCAGCCCATCTCAGGGGCTTGGCACACTCTGTTCATGCCTTTGCCTGGCATGACTTCCGCTGGCTCTTTGCATGTCTAGTTCTTCATCCTCCACGAGATGCATGCTCTCTCCACGCTGTTTACAGAGGTGCTCCTGCCAACCTTGATGCTTTCCATCTCAGTGCCTACTATCTTTCCTTCTCAGCAGCCATAATAAAGTGTAATCATTTTATTTATTTGATTCCCTTCTCATTTTTGTCTACACTCCCTATTAGACTGCAACCTCATGAAGACTGGGACCACACTCCTGTACTTACTGGTGTATCCCCTGCAGGGATTGACACTGAACACTAGATAAATGCTTCAAATGAATGGACAAATGCAACTGTGACTCTTGCCCATTAATGATATGACTTTGAAATGTCACTTAACTTTCCGGAGTCCCCATTTTCTCATACGTAATATGAGGCTCTCACCTGCCTTGCAAGTAGTTAGAGCGCTGGAAATGGCAGGCACCGTTACTCTTCTGCATCAGTTTTAAGAGGCCCAACTTTTGCATTTTATCCTTTTTAAAATAAAGATCATTTTATAATTGTTGGAGTCTTAGATTATATAAAATATGGTAACATCTCACTCTTATGTAGGACTCAAGTTCTTCTTATATTAAAAAAAAAAATCCTCTAGAAAGACATGGTTATGTGGCTCTCTGTGTCTATTTACTGTTTAGGAGCAAGTCAGCAGCAATACTAATGCATTCTATTCCACAATTTCACCACTGCCTCCCTCTCATTTCCTCTCTAAGGACTGCTCCCCCCCAGTCTATTAGTTAATAAGAATGCCTTTCTAAATTTTTAAAAATCTATTTTTCTTTCAAAAGCCCCAGGGAGTTAGAATAATGAAACTCACTTCATTATTATATGCAGAGCAATCCTGCCATCTAGGTGGCATTTCTGTTCCACTTTCTTGGTCATTCTGAGAATTATATTATTATACAAGAACTAAAATGTACCATACATTGAGCCAAATGCTTTCCATGCTTTATTTAATTCTTACAGACTCCCCACTCTGAGTGGGAACCAGCATTATCTCCATTTTACAGATGACGAAAATGAGGTCTAGATGGACTTAGTTACTTCTTCAGTGTTCCACAGCTAATAAGTGGCAGAAAAATCTAGAATTTGATTCCAAATTCTGTGGGATTTATCAGACTGGAATCCTCCAAAGACTACAAACATATACCAAGCACAAATTATGCCCATCAAGGAGTTTTCTGTATGGAAGTAAAGAGTCATAGTTGTCTGGGTAAAACAATCTTTCTAAGATTTTTATTTATAATATCCCCTTGTTGGTCAAATTCAGCTTTAGAAAGGCAACCACATTAAAGGGTATAATGCATCAACTATTTAGCTTAATATTACGGATTAGCTGCCAAATATGCATATTCATCAAAGTTCTTTTGGTTGTAATTAGCAGAAGCCAACTTGAACCAACTTAAACCACTAAGGAAGTCTGGTGGTTAATATCTGAAAAGATCAGTGATAGGGTGGACTTCACGTACGCTTTGACCATGGCTCTGGCTTGTTCTCCATACCATACTTCTCTAGTTCAGGCCCATGTATGAGTCACCATTATTCTCAGCCTGATTTCTTCCATGGTAAAAAACCGGCAGCAGAAATTCCAGGCCTCACATCTGAACAATGACCATACAACAAATAGTCCTAAAGTTCTCTCTGTTAGACCAACTTAGATCACATGTCCATTCCAGAACCAACTGCTATAATGAGATGGATGGGATTTTTTTAAAATTGGCTGTGGCCAAATAGGACTCACCCACCACAGCCTTCATAACGGGGGAAGAGAGGAAAGGAATCTGAGAAATCACCTATGCTCCACACTAAGCAAAGCTTGTTAGTAATAGGAAATGAAATGGCACAGGGCAAAGAAAAAGCAAATGAGGCTCCAGATATAACCTGTGCAAGCTCAGGGGTCACTGCAGCCATCTACCTCACTCCCCTGCTAAAACTCTCCAATGGCTTCCCATAATGCTTGAAACAAAACCCGAAACCTTCACCATGGCCTAAGATCTTACAGAACTTGGTCTACCTCTATCCCCTTACCCTACCTTATTTTTCTTCCCATCTCATGTCAATACCAACTTGATATTATGTGTTTATTCACTCATTTTTGGTCTCCCCTCTAGAATAGGAGATTTAGGTGGGGAGCCTTTGCCTGTTTTGTTCATCACTGTATGACGCTGTATGACACAACATACTGTGGGACTGAGACAGATATTAAGTGTTGCATACATGAAAGGGTAAATGAATGAAAACAAATGCATGTATGCATGAATGAATGAATGAACAAATGAGATCCAGGCAATCAGTAGATGAACATGGGTAACTGATGCCAGGGGATTGTTTTTATTCTCTTTGTTTTCTTTTGTTTTGTTTTCACCTAGTTGGCTGAAGACAAACACTTTCTCCCAGTCCTATGTTCAGTGCTCAGAGTCTATTTAAGAAATGCTCTGCTTTGAAAGCAGAAGATTTATTAAACTCAAGATCTGTAAATGGTTTAGAGGCATGCATGATGGCTTCCTCCCCATCTCCTATACTGAGCGGAAGATGTTTGCCAATGGTTTAGCCTTCCTGAATATTTGTGAATAGAACATTTAAAAAAAATCACGGCAGGGCTTCCCTGGTGGCGAAGTGGTTAAGAATCCGCCTGCCAGCTCATGCAGCTCAATATTAAAAAAACAAACAACCCAATCCAAAAATGGGCAGAAGGCCTAAATAGAAATTTCTCCAAAGAAGATACACAGATTGCCAACAAACACATGAAAGAATGCTCAGCATCACTAATCATTAGAGAAATGCAAATCAAAACTACAATGAGGTATCACCTCACACCAGTCAGAATGGCCATCACCAAAAAATCTGCAAACAATAAATGCTGGAGAGGGTGTGGAGAAAAGGGAACCCTCTTGCACTGTTGGTGGGAATGTAAATTGATACAGCCACTATAGAGAACAGTATGGAGGTTTCTTAAAAAACTAAAAATAGAACTACCATACGACCCAGCAATCCCACTCCTGGTCATATACCCTGAGAAAACCAAAATTCAAAAAGAGTCAGGTACCACAATGTTCATTGCAACTCTATTTACAATAGCCAGGACATGGAAGCAACCTAAGTGTCCATCAACAGATGAATGGATGAAGAAGATGTGGCACATATATACAATGGAATACTACTCAGCCATAAAAAGAAACAAAATTGAGTTATCTGTAGTGAGGTGGATGGACCTAGAGTCTGTCATACAGAGTGAAGTAAGTCAGAAAGAGAAAAACAAATACTGTATGCTAACACATATATATGGAATCTAAAAAAAAAAAAAAGGTTCTGAAGAACCTAGGGGCAGGACAGGAATAAAGACACAGACGTAGAGAATGGACTTGAGGACACAGGGAGGGGGAAGGGTAAGCTGGGACAAAGTGAGAGAGTGGCATGGACTTATATATACTACCAAATGTAAAATAGATAGCTAGTGGGAAGCAGCCGCATAGCACAGGGAGATCAGCTCAGTGCTTTGTGACCACCTAGAGGGGTGGGATAGGGAGGGTGGGAGGGAGGGAGACGCAAGAGGGAGGAGATATGGGGGTATATGTATATGTATAGCTGATTCACTTTGTTATAAAGCAGAAACTAACACACCATTGTAAAGCAATTATACTCCAATAAAGATGTTAAGAAAAACCCTTTTGCTTTCCAAAACAAAAAAAAAGAATCCGCCTGCCAATGCAGGGGACACGGGTTCAAGCCCTGGTCATCCAGGAAGATCCCACATGCTGCAGAGCTACTAAGCTGGTGTGCCACAACTACTGAGCCTGCGCTCTAGAACCCACGAGCCACAACTACTGAGCCCATGCGCCTAGAGCCCACGCTCCGCAATGAGAAGCCCACGCACCGCAACTAAGAGTAGCGCCCGCTCGACGCAACTAGAGAAAGCCTGTGCCCAGCAACAAAGACCCAATGCAGCCAAAAATAAATACATTTATTTTAAAAAATTGGATCCTATTACAAATAAGATTATTTAAAAAAAAAAATCAAGGCAGATAATCCCATTATGACCTGGCATGCACCCAGTGTCAAAATTAAATATTGGCTTCCCTCTCCCTTTCTACCTTTTACTTCCTTCCTTCTGCCTAGTCAGAATTACTGAGATTCCCTTGCTGACATTTTTACTCAGTTCTTTGCATCCAATTAATATTTACTGGCATTCCTCAGGGAGGCACAAAATCTGAAGGGACTCATTCTAGAACTAATTTAAAGAGAGTTGATGACTCTGCAATTGAGCTTTTGACTATTCTCATAAAAATTCTCCCAAGAAAGATCAGCTTCTCCCCTTTGTTCTCCACTTGCTTTATTCTTGGCAATGCCAAATATCAATCTCTATGATAATGACAATAATAATAACTGATATTGATGGTGAGGATATTATTAACACTTTCAGGAAGGTTTTGTGGTTTATAAAATGAAATCCCATGCATCACATTTTTGTGATAAATTAATTTCTAAGAAAAGCAAAATGACTCCCGCCCACAACGGGAGGATCTTTGCACGCACTTTATGGCAATGGAAGACCTCTAGGGACTCATGAAAGCACACCTAGGATGTCCTCTTTTCCTGAGAGGCCAGAGAATCAGAGGATCAGATGCTAAAGTCAGAGAGGCAATCTTGATCCTGATTCTACCATTAAGTGACACTGGAAAAGTCAATCTTCTCTCTGAGATTTTTTTTTCTCTAGCAAAAATGGAGCTGTGAGAATACAAGATAATGTGTAAAAGTTCTTAGATCAGAGCAAGCGCTGTGTTAGCAATTATATGATTCACTCATTCAACATGTATTTAAGTGTCTACACTATGCTGGGTACTGGTGTACACAGATAAAATGGACAAGGTCCCTGGAGTTCATTGTCACCATCATCATCATCCTCATCCTCATCACCACATTATTGTCATTAATCACAGAGGACCTAGAAGGAAAGAGGACTGGTTCAGTAGAGCAACACATCTGGGTCCGGGACAAAGAAAACTTAGGCTTAGCATGTCTTTGCCATTAGCCAGTCTCTCATTAATGAAAAATGAGCTCTGTGTCTTCCAGGCCTCACTTTCCTCATCTGTAATAAAGCATAGAGAAGTAATTTACATTTTAATGTTATAACACCAGTTGAAAATAATTTGTTACAACTAATAATATATTTTATGAATCTGAGCCATAGAAAAGAAAAATCAGATTCGAACCATAGACTTCACGAGGTTTAGATGATACACTGATATTTTCAGCAACGATCCTTCACAAGTAGCGTGGGTTCCATCAGACTCCCTCGTTTGCTGTTTATTTGACAAATTTCAGGATATTGTAGAAAAGCTGGCCACCTACCCCCACCCCCTACCAGAACAAATGTTTTCTTCTAGTTTTAGAGGAACATCTACAAATTAATCCAACCTGATGAGTGGGAACTCTCTTTAGGTAATTCAATAAGTTCTTGCCTTTGGGCAAGCCACTTGGCACAAACAACTCAAATTCTCTCCTGTAAGTTGAACAGAGAAGTAGGTTTATGATCTAGGGCCATCAAAAAAGACCACTTAGTCCCAGAGGTGATCCTTGTACGTGAGATATCGAAACTTCCTGTCATCACTCATTTGAATATCTACCAGTCTTAAGGTTCATCAAGGTCTTGTTTTGGCAATGCTTATAAATAATGATGATTTATGATAAAAGTAATAAATACACATCTTATGATAAAATAAAACACTGAAAGAGACTATGGAGGTAATATGAATAAGTAGTCCAGGTGGGGACTAAGGTGAATTGGGCAGGCCCTTCTTGATCTAAAGGTCATTTCCCATGTCCAGTTGACCATCCCCAGGTAGGAGGAAGGTTCTGGTACAAGATGGCAGCATAGGACGCTCCCAAACTCACTTCCTCCCATGGATACACTGAATCTACAGCTATGAAGCAATTCTTTCTGAAAGAAATCCAGAAACTAGCTGAGCGAGCTACACATCAAGTGAACAACAAAATACCCACATCCAAATGTGTAGGAAAGGCTGAGACACATTCTCGCCATATACTCTACCCCCAGCACAGCAATATACAATCAGGAGGGAACTTACAACTTCCAGCTTCTCCCTGAAGAGTGAAGGTTTGGACCCAACATCTAGAGCCCCAACTTTTAAGACTTCCAGATAGGAATGTCAGATTATCATTATCAGCTTTTCATATTTTTCAAGATTAGCTAAACATATAATTTTCTGTGAAATCTTACAAGTTTTAAATGTTGGGATTTATTCAACTTCTGAAAACAGTAAAAACATTCAAGTCAAAAAAGAAATACCACAACTTCAAGTCAACTTGCAAGTTTTTAAAGTAGTGTAGTGGAGTTTAGATCCAAACAAAACTGGATTTGAAGTCTGGCTTTATTTTGTATTAGCTGTGTGGCTTTGGTCAAGTTATGTAACTTCTCTAGTCCCCGATTTCCTCACCTGTAATATGAGTTATGATTTATAACTGACCTTCTGGTAATCTATCCAGCATCCATTTCCCTCTTCCTCATTCTTAATAGAAATCACATTTGTTGAGACTTCATGTTTCCTATAAGAATCCATGGGACTTGGAGGAATGGAAGCTTACCCCATCTCAGTTCTAAGAGTAGGTCTGGTTTGGTGTAACTTAATCCTATTTGCCTTCTCAGGGATTGGGTCAGCTGTCCAGAATTAAGCCGGTCAGTACATGGCATTTTCAAAATGGTTATTATTGGCCCAAAGATGGGCACATGACCTAATCTGGCCACAAACAAAGAAGTCATCTGAGGTGTTGCTGACAGCAAACTTAAGGTCATGAAGGAAGCAGTTTGAGAACAAGGACTATACTCCTCAAAGGGCAGAGTCAAGTTCATATCCTCAGTAGAAAAATATAAAGCCATTTTAGAGGTCTCCTTATGTAGGAAGAGGATTCTTACTAACCTCTAGTATTCTGTAGGCATGAAACACTTTTAAAGTATTGTATGCTGTGATAAATTGTTTAATTTTTCACATAATAAAATACAGAGTGTGAAGTTTTTAAAAAATATTTCCGTGAGTTGAATTGTCCTAAATCCCAAATTACAAATGTTTGCATTTCATCCGAATCCCAAATTACACGTTTGCATTTCATTAAATTGAAACCAAATTTAATATATGTTTATGATAAGATCTTATATTTGAAGCTGTCATTTAATTACTTAAGCATCCAATAAGAGGATGTTAGATTCTAAACCACCAAAGGGAAGAGTTTAACTGGACAAATTCTTTATTATTATCCCAGAAGAGATAATTATGGAAGTTTAGCTGTGTGATTGCATATGGATTTTAAATAAATTATTCTGACATTAATTCATCTTGAAAAAAAAAGAGCAGAGTCAAGAGATCACAGGGGAAAGAACCAGAACCTTGAGCATACTGCATCTGAAGTCCACCCTGTCTCTAGAATTCCAATCAAATAACTCAATCACGTAACTGAATTTAGTTGATTATTACCTGCAACAAAAACATCCTAACTCATACCTAAGGATAAAAGATAATGTATTTAAAGTGACTGGCACATAGGAGGGACTTAATACATGGTAGGTTGTATCATTAGAGTATTTTAACATTTCCATTACATCCGATTTTAAAATATATATGATTCCAACTTATACCTCCTCCCCTCTCCCCTTTGGTAACCATAAGTTTTCTATGTCTGTGGGTCTATTTGTTGTGTAAATAGTTTCATTTGTATCACTTTTTTAGATTCCACATATAAGTGATATCATATGATATTTGTCTTTCTCTGACTTACTTCACTTACTATAATAATTTCTAGGTCCATCCAATGTTGCTGCAAATTAAACAACAAGGTCCACTGTATAGCACAGGGAACTATATTCAATATCTTGTAATAAGCTATAATGGAAAAGAATCTGAAAAAGAATATATGTATTTTATATATATATGTATAAAACAGAATCACTTTGCTGTACACCAGAAACTAACACATCGTGAATCAACTATACTTCTATATATATATATATATATATATATATATATATATATATATATATATATATGCTTCCATAATGTAACTTATGAAACTTGAAGTTTCCCTTCCCTCCCAACACGTAATGATGTATTAATTAAATTGTTGAAACTTCCTTTTATTAACAGGCATGGAAATGAAAAGGAAATGAGCACATGTCTCAGGACAGCTGTCCTCCACTGTGCAGGAAACAGCGATACATGTTTATTCCTTGTGTTCGGATAGGCTTTAATCAGACGATGCAAACCCTCAGGAGCTGGCTACGGGGATCTGGCCAAGGGTAAACCAGACATCAGCAGATCAGCCAGTCCATTCACCAAACTTCGGGGCCTGTGTAGACATGTGGCTGGCCTCCCCTGCCCGCGCAGAACCCAGCTAGCAACACCAAGCTGACAGGGACTCCTCCGTCCCTGGGATCCATGCCAGGCTTTGAGGCACCAGGAGCCTGCACAGGGGCTCAGTCACACCTGCAGGCAGGCAGCATCCACACGGAGGCAGGAGAAGCGGGGAGCAGGAAAGCAAGAGGACAAAGGCAACGAACAGGTGGAGAGGCCCGTTCTAGCTGTCTAGCTCCCACCTGGAAGGAATGACAAGGAGGGCTTCTGTCCTACATACGAGGAGGAGGGGCATAGACAGACACCCTTCCAGGAAAGCAAACAAAGGACAGCTTATAAATGAACTGGCCCTTCACACTCTGCCATATGCTCCTCCCTTGTGGTGGAAAGGATTTTTAACTTCTGTGCGGCATCATGTTTTCCAGATCATGTCAAGAATGAGACAAAATCAGAGGTTTTTTCCCCCTCCCTGAGTATGACCTCCTCATCTCTTCAGACCCAAAGCTTGGCTCGCCACCTATGTCATGGATCCAGCCCAGTATGGTATTGGTTTCCTTTAACTCAAAGCATTCACTGCTCTGATGATTTGCTTGGCAGTTCATCATGTGATAAAATTTTACTTCTTCCACATATTGGTTAAAACTTCTGGTCAGATTATTTAACTCTCCTAGGTTGCACTAAGCCCAGATAGATTAACAATGCTTGTAGATTATAGATCTTTGGAAGGTCCATAGCCCCTGTCACGATGTCTAGCATGTAACAGACATTGTACAGACACCCACCAGGCTCCACAACAAAATCAAGGCTGAGAATAGAGAGTCTCCAAGGGGGAAAAGGCAGCCGAAATTCACAGCCCAACTCGTCTTCTCCAGTATTCTCCTTCCCCTCAGGGACTATTTACCAATTAATGTCGAAGTTCCTTAAGGTTGGAACCTGGTCACTCTTCTGAGTCTTCATTCTCCGCTAGGTGATCTCACCCAATCCTGAGGTTTTAACTGGCATCAGTAAGCTCAAAACCTGTGTGTTAGATTTTCAGCCTGAACTCAGACTCTTTTCTCCAATTGCCTACATGAGATTTCCACTTGGATGTCTACAAAGTATGTTCAACTGAACATGCTTGAAATTAGATGCTGTTCCTGTCTCACTCTCCCCCAATTTGTTTCTTCTCCAATTTTGTGCAAGGTACCGCCATCTATTCAGCTGTACAAGTGAAGAAGTATTATTGAATCTCTTCTATCATTTCATATCCATCCATCACGTTTTGTTAATTTTACTTCCAAAACATGCATAAGCCCACCCACTTCTCTCTGAATCTATAGCCTTACACAGATTTAGGTCTTAATCTCCTAACTGGTCCCTGTGCTTACACAGTAAGACCCCTTGCTCCCAATATACTCTCTGTTAGCAGGCACCAGAGTAGTGAAGATGGTGCTTTTCTTTGCATAATCCTTTCACAGAAGAAAGCTGCAGCAAATCATTAGTATATATCACCAAATTAACAAGTTTTCAAAATGAAAGCTTCCCTAGTATTCAACCCTGGAGGAAAAAGATCAATACATATTTTTGTTGGCATGCTGGTTCCAAAATCCAAAGATTTGCATCTGGCCTAAGGCAAATTTGAACAATATTTATGCTTTATGTGTGACCCCAAAACAACCCAAACCACCTTTCCTTCAAGGTAAAGGCACGGACAATTTCTGACCCTTTCAAGTTGCCAGCATTGGGTTTCCACCATTTGTCGAGCTATTCATTGGATGCCAATTGGAAATGATTGACTTGCATCGCAGGGTTGGCATACGGTGCTCTTGACTTCCAGCCAAAAAAGAGACGGTGGTGTTCCAGGAGAGATGCCACAAACAGAGATGATGCTGAAGAGAGGCTGTTGACTTCACTCTCAGGCTGAACACCCAGGGAGCACAGCCCACCTCTCGTGGGTTCATCAGGACACAAGAGGTGTCAGATCAAGCTGTGCATCTGGACAAGGGAAGGGGGAGAATTAACATCTGCAGGGTGCCAACTACATCCTAGATGCTTGGCTAAGTATATTATGTGCATTTAAGTGTCACCATAATCCTGTATGGTTGGAATTATCTCTGTATATAATCAAGGAAATGGAGGCTCAAAGAAGTTAAGTAACTTGCCCAGGATAACCCAGATAATGAGAGGGTTTGAACAAAGCACTATCCAAAACCACATTCCACAAAGTCACATAGCCTTGTGGAATACGCTTTGGGTTCTTAATTTGGTACAGGCCGCTGGATTCTCTCACTACATATCTCTTTGAGACTCAGTCTTTTCCCCCTTTCCTGAGTCCAGACTCCCAGTCAGATTTACAGCACAGGCCCAGAGTATGGCTTGGTCTCCTGGGTACCTGGTGTCATCGCCAGAAATGTTTGTCGAGCATATGCTGACCCCACAGATAAATATTTGCAAAGAGTTATCACATTCACCCAGGGAAGTTATAACTCAGAGAATTATAACTGAGCAGGCTTCTTTATTGGCATTAAAAAAGAAACCAACAGTGATAATTCTGATTATCAAATAAAAATATGCCAACCAGGTTCAGATCAGTCTCTTAATGGGTCATTGAACCAGGAAATTTTCCTATGGATATTTCAGAAAGGAAGATTGAAAAAAGTATCAATGTAAATTGGATATGAATTAAATTCTCTCTCACTTATCTATCTTCCTTCCATTTCCCTTCCTGTCAGGGTGATAATTTACAATGCTGTTGCTTCTTAAAGCAGAAGCCGGACTTTATAAATCAAGAAGTTAATGTAGAACACATAAATGGTCAAGCCAGGTATCATCAATTAAAACCAAATAACTTCCCTTTAATACTAATTCATAGCTCTCCCAAAGAAGATGTCCTTTTTCCCCTGGTTGGGGCTGTAGATCTACCTGAGCGCTTCTGTTTGACTTCCAGCGCAGTGACTTCTACATCCTCCTCCACAACTGAAAGGGGAGCCGAGCCACAGGACACAGAGTCACAATTCAATCGGTAACAAACAAGATTGAAATATACCTCCATCTCTCACTTCCCTGTCTGTGTACAGCTTGCAGTATAACAGGTATAAAGTAATAATAATGATGATAATCATCATCATAAGAATAATGACTTCGGGCTTCCTTGGTGGCGCAGTGGTTAAGAATCTGCCTGCCAATGCAGGGGACACGGGTTCAAGCCCTGGTCTGGGAAGATCCCACATGCCGCGGAGCAATTAGGCCCGTGAGCCACAGCTACTGAGCCTGCGCGTCTGGAGCCTGTGCTCTGCAACGGGAGAGGCCGCGACAGTGAGAGGCCCGCGCACCGCGATGAAGAATGGCCTCTGCTCGCCGCAACTGCAGAAAGCCCTCGCGCAGAAACGAAGACCCAACACAGCCATAAATAAATAAATAAATAAAAATCTTTAAGGCCTTTTAAAAAAAAAAAAAAAAAAGAATAATGACTTCACAGTTGTTTGTGTAATGCCTACTACATGCCAGGCACAGTGATAAGTATTTTACATATATACTTTCAATTAATTCTCCTACAGTATGAAGAAATGACTCTCTTTCTCTCTCTCTCGCTCACACGCTCACACACACACACACACACACACACACACACACACACGGGCAGTTTAGAAAAAAAGCCTGAGTTCGGAGTGGTTAGTAACTTATACTTGGTAAGTATGTGGCTAATTCAAAACCAAGCTGGCACTCAGCCTGTGAACTTTTCTCCACTCTTTTCTCTACCCTTCTTCCCACTAGCCACGCTGCTCCCAAGCTAATCCTTTGGCAAGAGCGTTTAGGTCTTAAAAACATCCATCCACCTTCTCCCTTCTATGACCTCCTCCTTAATAAATGTAAAAGTGGAAGAGGAATCACACAAATGTGCACACACATTTTATCAACAATGGGAACCATTTATAAATTGCTTTCCATATGCCAGGCTCTAGCCTACAGGACAACAGTTTTCTTATCCCCATGTTACATCTGAGGGAGCAGACTTGGAGGAATCAAGTGACTTGCCCAAAGTCTTGGAACTAGGAGAGTTCAGATCAGGGATTCAAACAAGGCAGCCTGTCTCCTCTGCCCACACTTTTTTTTCATCAAATTTTTTTTGGCTGCACCCCACGGTTTGTGGCATCTTAGTTCCCTGACCAGGGATCAAACCCAGGCCCTCAGCAGTGACAGCACGTACTGCTAACCACTGCACGGCCAGGGAACTCCCAAGTACCCACACTCTTAACCATGATGTCGTGCTGCCTCTGGAGGGGTCCCATCCGCTAGTGAACCGGAGACGTTCTTGGGACAGAACTGGACAGAGCAGCCTAGGTTCCATGCCAACAAAACAGTTAATGGTTTACCTTCACAGATCCAGGAGTTGCCAGCGATGTGCTCTGTGCTTGGTGAAGGAACAGATGTTTAATAACTCAGCAGTAGCAAGGAGGCGGTTACATAACATGGCTGAGCTATTTTTGAACTTTGGAAAACGCTGACTGCTCTTTTCAAAGTGCCTTCTGTAAAACCAGAATATTAAACATAAAGAACATTTCCCCTTTTCCCCACTTTTTTTTTTCTGAAACAAGAACAGACACAGGTCCATGGTAGGATCATTAACCCGGCAAGCAGACCCTTTGTACCTGGTCCATCACTGTGAGCAGTAAACCACTGTGACAATATTTTAACTATACAAACTCTGTGTGTAAGATTACAAGTAACGTCCATGAGGGCCACTGAGGGACACACCTAGTTAGCCCCAAGATGTAGAACTCAACCAGTCAAAGCAGGACCCCCGATCCCTCAGCAACTCACCATGAAACCATCAGGTGTGACTTCATCTGAACCTCTTCTGAAGCTATTTGCATCCTCCCTACTGCAGAGTGGGAGTGATGAGAGCTATCTGTTTACAGATGCTTTGCAAAATGAGACTTTTTAAACCAGCTGAAAATGTAACTTTTTAAAGCTTTAAGTGAGAACTCCTAACTCAAGCTGATGGGTCCGAATCAGGTTGCAGACACATGTGTTCTCTGCCTTCAGCTACCCAGACTGAAGATTCCTTACTGTCAGCAACCTAAATGTCCATCAAAGGGGGGGGTGATTAAATAAAAGATAGAACACATACAACAGAATACAAAAAAGCAACTAAGATGAATACACTAGTTTTATATGTGTCCTCATAGATCATGCTTGAGCCATAGGTTGAGGTAAAGGAAATTCCAGCACATTAGATACCACTTATGATATTAAAAAGAACTACCCATTGGGTCTAAGGTCGCACTGTATCTGTATCAAAAGTACAAAACATGCACATGGATTTAGATACATACCAAATTCACTGTGGTGTTTTTCTCTCTCAAGGAGAGAAAGGGAGAAGAGTGGGGCTGGGGAGAGGTATAATCAGGACTTCTACATTATCAGTAATGTTTTATTTCTTTTAAAAATTTGAAACAAATATGACATGTTCACTTTGTTCTCTGGGGTGAGTATGGGGGTGGGTGTTTCATCAGACTCTGTACTTTTTTTTTTAACATCTTTATCGGAGTATAAATGCTTTACAATGGTGTGCTGGTTTCTGCTTTATAACAAAGTGAATCAGCTATACGTATACATATATCCCCATATCTCCTCCCTCTTGCTAGACTCCACTTTTTGTACTATTCTTTTTTTTTCTATGTTAAAAAAGTCCTCGTTACCTGAGTTTGTCTTTAGACGAATTTCCCCCATCTTCATCAGACTGTACATTCTTTGAGAAGTTATATGTTAATTCATGTATGATTCCAGAGGCTAGCACAGGGTTCACTGGATAGAAGGAGTGATGGATGGAGGATAGAGATATAGTGCCCTTAATCCTTTTCTCTTAAAAACTGCCTTCTTGGGCTTCCCTGGTGGCGCAGTGGTTGAGAATCTGCCTGCCAATGCAGGGGACACGGGTTCGAGCCCTGGTCTGGGAAGATCCCACATGCCGCGGAGCAACTAGGCCCGTGAGCCACAACTACTGAGCCTGCGCGTCTGGAGCCTGTGCTCCGCAACGAGAGGCCGCGATAGTGAAGAGGCCCGCGCACCGCGATGAAGAGTGGCCCCCGCTTGCCACAACTGGAGAAAGCCCTCACGCAGAAACGAAGACGCAACACAGCCAAAAATAAATAAATAAATAAATAAATTTAAAATGAAAAAAAAAAAAACAAAAAAAAAAACTGCCTTCTTGGGGCTTTCTCCAGCTCCTGGTCCTTGTCTTGCTTCGCAAGGTCCCACTCTTTCCTGGGTGGGCTTAAGGAACCCTGTGCTAGTGGGGAAGCGTGGCGAGGAACCCACACACTGGTTGAGCCCTACACACTGTGGCTGAGCGCCACCAGTGCTCCAAGGGTGGAGAGATGTTTCATTAAAACCAGGTGGCGGATGACGGCTTACCACGCTTAATGCATTACTTCTCTGGGGCTGAAATACCACCTACAACATTGCCGCATTCAAAGCGTAACTCCTGGAAATAGCACACCAGGATTTCACAGCAGTAGGATTTTTTTTTTTAAGGAGTGGAATTCAGGGTGGTCACTGGAAAGAGATCTGAATGTCTTGCCAATTATCCTTCTCAAATTCCTCTTCTTGTATATATTATATTTCAATTGCCCTACAATTGAGTTATGTTTCCATCAGAATTATACGAATATTCCAGCTGCAGGGCACTTATTATGGGAAGTAAGAATTCATTAGTGCAGCCCTTGTCTTTGGGCTGGCAGCAATCCTGCCTCTGTAAGACACTCCCGTGACTCATACCAATTTATCCGAGTTCCTTCCTGATACCTGGACAATTATTAAAAATGCTGAAAGTAGCGACGTAGAAACAAGATCATTAAAGAGGGAAAGAGGAGAGAGGAAGGGAAAATTTCAAAGGACCATGATTTCCTAACCTAAGAGTTCATTTTTCAGATAAATGTCAATTTCAGGTAAAATCTTTAAACCTCCTCCATCACACACACACACACACACCCCACTAGCCGCAGACCAGAGATTATCCCTGAACTGCAGTAGATTCAGAGTCCTAAAACCTTCCAGAGACATTTTAGAGTGACATGTTATTCTACTGATAATAAACTCACCTGGTCTGCTGACTATAATTTCTGATGACCAAAACAACTTCACTGCTCACTCTGACAGTCATTAAATAATTGCCAGGTGCTAGGCACCCATGCTAAGCGGCACTTTTCATGCATCACCTCATTTCATACTCAGGACAACCCCTAGAACATTGGTTCTCAATGCATGTTCCCCAGACCAGCAACATCGGCATCACCCAGGAACTTGCTAGAATTGCAAAATCTTAGAGCCCACTCCAGAGCTACTGAATTAGCAACTCTGAGCATGGGGCCCAGCAGTCTTGTTTTATCAAGCCCTCCCAGTGACTCTCATGCATGTTGAAGTGAGAGAACCACCGCCTAGGCGATCCCTGGTCCAGGAAAATCCTACATGCCGCAGAGCAACTAAGCCCGTGAGCCACAACTACTGAGCCCACGTGCCACAACTACTGAGCCCACATGCCTAGAGCCTGTGCTCCACAACGGGAGAAGCCACCGCAATGAGAAGCCTGCGCACCGCAACAAAGAGTAGTCCCCACTGGCCGCAACCAGAGAAAGCCTGCACGCAGCAACGAAAACCCAAAGCAGCCAAAAATAAATAAAAATTACAAAAAAAAGAAGAAACAAAAACAAAAACACCCCACCATTTTGCAATGAACAACTGAGGCCCAGAAAGGTAAAATGATTGTCCAAGTCACATGGATAGTGGACAAGACAAGGTTTGAACCCTAACAAGTCCAACTCCACAGCCCAGTCCCTTAATCATGGTGCTACACTGCTCATTATCTGAAGAATGAGCATGGATTAAATCAGCAAACATCAGGCAAACACATGCAAAATGGGTGTAGGAGTGATCATTCTAAATCTCAACAGCTGAGCCAGAATGACAGCCCACAAAGAACAATGACACTTCTCGGAAACATAAAATTTAACTTAAATGTCCACCAAGATGGGAGTAGTTAACTAAATTATGATACAGCCATATGATGGAATACAATGCAGATTTAAAAGTGATGTTTGCCAAGATTTCCAACAGCCTACAAAAACACTTAGGCCATATGAAGGAAGGACATTCAGATGCAAACTCTGAGACTAGGAGCACCAGCGTGGGCACTTTCCCCAACATGTAACGTGTTGGTGAGGATGTGGGAAGTCGAGTGATTTCACAAAATGCTAGTGTGAACATAAAACATAGTTACTTTGTGGGACAATTTGGCAATAGACACTTAAATTTTAAAATGCACTTGTTCCGTGACCACAAAACTCTACTTCTTAGAATCAACCCTAGAAAAACACTTGCACATGTGCACAAAGAGACAGGTAAGGATGATTATCACTGCAGTTTAGTTTCTAATGGAAAAAAATCTGAAACAACATAAATTTCTATTATTATGAAGATTGGATAAATAAATCATGGTATATCCCTATTGAGGAATGCAATGTGCAGTTTACAAAGAACATAGATATTCATACATACGTATCTATATATACACATACATATGTATATCTACATATATCTGTGCACATTCACATGCACATGTATGTATACCTACATCTGCATATATTCATACATGTGTATATAGATAGGCATGTATATACATACATATATCTATATATACACACATACTTAAGATATAGCTATAGATAGAGGACAGATAGATAGACAGACAGACAAACAGATCTCAAGTGTAGGTTTCCAGGGTATATTGTTGAGTAAAAAAAGTAAGTTGCAGAAAACCAAGGATGATGTTACTAAAAACAAAAGGAGATGAGATGAGAGGAAGAGGGGAGAGGAGAACAAACCAACAAATCCCACAGGCACACACACAACATTCTCTATTTTCAGTGCACATTTTCAGCAATGAGTTCATATCGTTTTTAGTATTTAAACAAACAACAACGACAAAACTCTGATGCCACTTTGGGGGACAAGCAAAGAGCCCCGCTTACTGGTGCAGCGTGTGCAGTGGGGCCTCCGGCTTCTCCATCTGCCCGTAGCAGCTGGCCTTGGCCTCGGGGATGTAGGAGAACTTGTCCACCATGGAAGATGCAGCGGTGCTCAGGACGCCCAGGCCGTCCCTCACCCTTGCCTCCAGGCTGTAGTCCCAGTCATCGTAGGAGACGGAAATGAGTCCCGATGGAAACTCTTTGGGGATGAGCTCCGTATTCCCTGAGACCAAGCTGGGGACGATCCAGAAGAAATCGTACCCGGTGAGGCCGAGGGAGCGGGCCTCACTCAGGATGAGGACGGCCTCGTCTTTGGAACAGTAGAGCAAGATGACGGAGGAGTGGATCTTCTTCAGCTGGACTTGTGTCTTTGCATCCTCGAAGGACGTGTCCAGTGTGATCACGTTCTGCATGTCCCAGCCCACAAAGCTGTTGTCCACCGTGGTCTTGATGAAGCTGATGAAGTCCCTGTAGCCAGGGAAGATGGTGGTCACCAGGGAGAAAACATGCCAGTCATAATCCTGCATGATCTTCAGCATGACGGTGGCTTGCTGCTGGATGGACGCTCCAAACTGGAAGAAGGTAGACGTTGGATCCTGCCAACAGGTAAAAAGAAAGCAAAACAGAGGATGAGGCCGAAGGCAGTTTATGCACAACCAACTGTCTTTGTTGGCTTAAAGAAGCTCCTTCCTAGAAGTGAGGGAAAATAAATCCCACATCTGTTCATTCACAAACATTCCTGAGCACCTACCGTATGCCAGGCTCTGGAACAGATACTGGAAACACAGGGATGAGAGAGGTCCCTGAACTTGGAGCCCACAGCCCGGAACAGTGAAGGACATCTGTTATTCTGCCAGCTTCATTTTCCTCTAGTTCATCCCACCACCACCCCTCTGGGTTCAGAAGGGTCCAACAGAATGAACTCTATCTGGCCCCCAAGCTCATGACTGGAAAATGAAGCCGATAGAAATAAAACAACATCAGGAAATAGAAGGAGGTTCCTGATGACATACTTGGGGCATCTGGAGTCAGTCGTGCCTGGAGCCATTTACTCTGGACCTGTTGGTTATGTAAGGCACAAGTTCCATGTGCATTTAAGCCAATTTTAGGAGAGTTTCTGTCACTTGAACTCTAGATTCCTGTGTAATATAGAGTATGATAAATGCTAGGTGGACATCTCTCTGTTCAATCAATACATATTTGTTGAACGCCTAATTACATGGCAACAACATGTTAGAGCTTTCGGAAATGATGATTTATAAGACAGACAGACACGGCCTCTGCCTTCACAGACGTGGAAGGAAAGTGAAGAGCAACGTCTATGGGCTGGGAGCCGAGAGAGGCATGAGGGGGTGTTGAAGGAATATCAGGTACAGAAGAGGGGAAACCAGTGGACAGTATAGTCAGAGAAGCCCTGAAGATACATCTTGACTGTTCCAGGAACTGGAGGTAAATGCATGATGGCCTGTGATGTGGGGGTGAGATGATGTTGAAGAGCTTGGCAAAAACCCCACCACGTACAGCCTCAGAGGCTATGTTAGACCTTATTCTGAGCATCAGGGCAAGATGCCAAATGTTCTTACACTGGGAAGTGACATGGCTACTTGTGTTGGGTTAAAGGGTCTCTAATAGTCCTAACATCTCCCCAAGTCATGATCTGATCATGAGAACAAACTTCCATTTAGAAAAAAAAGTGGGTGGTGCCCACAGCTGCACCATTTCCAAACTACCTGCACACTCCTTAACTCGTCAAATCCCATGATGATCTTATAAAGTTGGTATTGCTGGTTGGGGAAAATGAGGCTCAGAATGGTCCATGGCTAGTCAGCATCCAAACTCAGGTTCTGGTTCCACTTCCAGCCCCTTTCCCAACATACCACCACAGCCTTCCTGGGATCACTGAAGATCTGCATAGAGTAGGCGCTTAAACCATGTCGTGGACCCACTGGCATGGTGCAAAAATGCCAACTAAACAGAAAGTATGGCTCTGTATTATGGCAAAACAGGATTTGACAAATGCAGAGATATATTTTTTTCTGGGAACTGAAAGAATTCTCAAAGGGTCCTTATCATATTGCAGCCATGCTTGCATTCTGCATTCTGTATGTACCATGTGCATTTAATACACCCTCAATTGTACAAATATGGGGATTCCATTTCGTGTGTGTGTGCGTGTGTACGTGAAGAGTGGATGATTCCATTCATGTCTTTCAGAACGATACTTAGTAGCTGTGCATGTCAAGTCTTTCAACAAGTCTGCATAATCTTCCCTGTGGATGCTCACTGACTAGGAAGTTTTATCTGAAAGGGCTAAAGCTATAGTTCTTAGAAACACCCCCCTTTTCTAAAGTGCATGGAGTTTGGGGGATAATTTGAGTGCAGCATGGCCTGAAGGCAGAGAGAAAAAACAGGAATAAATGCCTTCTGGGCCCCTTCCAACATTACAGTTCTATGAATTTTACCTAATTAAATCAATTAAATGGGGTAACATTTAAAGACTTGGGATAATTATCTTTTCCCCTACAGTAGCTTTTGGAGAAATCCAATATTCTTGGATTGATTAATCACTTTAAATCACGCCTCAACAAGGCGGTGAACTGCTTAAGGGCAGGGATTTTGCTGGCCTCAACCCTCTGTCCCCAGAATCTGGCAGAAGCCTTGGCACACGACCCGTCTGGAGATGGAGGGTGAGGGAGTGCATGAGTGAATGAATGTGTGAGTGAAGCTCAAGAGAAATGTCCTTGGTGTAAACACAAAGTGAAAGGGGAGAATTCAGTATCCAAGGCTGTATTTTTTTTATATGGCTCTCGAATGTCATGTCCGAAAAATAAAAACTTTCAACATTATCATCCCACTATCCTGAGGAACCACGTCACCATCCAAGGCCCAGATATCTTTAGTGTGTCCTTTATTGATAAGGAGGAGAATATATAAGTCCTGTGAGCCTCAAGAGCTGCCCATAAAGCCTCATGAAATACCCCGAAAGGCAACAACATAAAGAATCCACGAGCAGGAGGCGGCACAGAAGTGCAGTCTCCAGACAATCAGAGTCATCAACCTCAAGCACCGTCAGGTGTCTCCTGGGATGGACTGAAAAGTTCCAAGCTTACTTACAAAAGAAATGTAATAATTCCCATGCAGCAAGGATGCCTCTGAGGAAGCCGGTCACCAGACTCACATTATGACTGCAAAAGGCGATGGAATCAGCATCTTGCCCTGAGCGCGTGAGGAACGGAGAAAGTTCTCAGGCGGACATATGCTAAGGGCACAGTTGGAACCCAGTAAAAAGGATCTCTGAGACAACCTACTACCAGTTATCCCATTTCTTTGGCATAACTGGTATTGGTGAAGAGGTGGAGGTCAAACATGCTAGATGTGGGAGTTGATGGTGTTTGGGATGCTCCAACACCCCTGCTCTATGTACTATGAGTTAGACATTATTATATCCATGTACGTGTACCCATGAGCACAGAGCAGAGCTGTAAGCAAATGCAGCCTTATCTGGCTCTCTAGGTAGAGAAAGGAGGACATGGCTACACATTAAACTTCAGAAAGCAGATAGATAATTATAGGGATAGCCATTCAATAGCCAAGAGGTGGCTTGGCACAAGCCCCCTGTGAAAGAGTATGTACAAACCTCTTGCCCTGTGCCATCCCCACTGTCCTGCCCAAGCTGAATCTCTCCTGTTACCCTCTTCTGATCCCCATTAATCTCTTCCCCCCAGAACGGATAGCAGTGTAACTTCCGGGATCAGACTGCCCAGGTACCAATCCAAATTGTGTAGCCTTGTGAAGAATCACCTCACCTTTCCAAGCCTCAGTTTCCACATCTGTACAATGGGTATGGCAATGGTAATAATTATACCAGCTAACATGCCAGGAGTACTTTGTAAGAGTCATGTGGCTCAACACTTTCTATGTCGTATCTCATTTAATCCCACCCCCAACAATCTTGCTAAACTGGTACTAGTATTATCCCCATTTTACAAATGAATAAGTAGACTCAGAGGTAGAATGATTTTTTCAGAATCACACAGGTAATGAATCTTTCAGGCAGGTTTGCCTGCCTGAAAGATTCCAAGCTTTTCACCCCTCACTAACCTATTGCCAATGATAGCACTTCCTCATCAAGTTGTAAGAATTAAATGATCTCTCTGTATAAAATCACCCAGTGCAGTACCCATCAAATATCATGTGCTCTACAAATGTAGTCACTATTATTTTCACCCACTATTACTCAATATTTTCGCCCTGGGTCAGGAGTTCTGGTGTCTCACATCAGGGGTTTATGATACCTGTCCCTCTAAAAGACGCAGTTCACTCCGAACTTGAGCATCTCAACAACTCGCCTTGTTCACGGCTGCCTGACTGAAATCCCTAAAGCACAGCTTTAATCACACCACTCCTCTCCTCTATAGTCATCAGTGGCTCCCCTAGACCTATCACATTCAGTTCAGACTCTAGTTTACCCCTCCATGCACCAGTCAAACTTCATAGTTGGAATAACACGGGCTCTGGGGTCTATCAGACCTGAGCTCACGTCCTGGTTCTGCATTAACTAGCCATGTGACCATGGGTAATTACCTAAACTCTCTGGATCTGAGTTTCTTTGCTTATGGAATGGGCATCGTGAGCACCATCCCATAGGGTTGCTGTGAGGATAGGATGAACCAGAAGGAGTAAAAGGCTCATTGATCCATGTCTGACTCCAACAGTTTAGGGACCCCTCTCCTCATCCTCTGTCCTCTAGACCACATGGACACTGCCAGAAACCTAAGGGGATCGGATCCTTATCCTATTTAAAAAATGGTATCTCCAGATCTACTGACATGCTAATTTCACATTCCCTCCTCCCTCCTCAAACCAGCCCATTCATCCTGAGCCCAAGGGAGCTGCATGAGGAAAAGGAAGTGATGAGTCACGCTTTGGAGAGAAACCATCGCCAATGTCCTTTATGGACCTCATGCAGTTACCTTACACCACTTTCACTTCCATTGGCATCTGAAACCTAAGCTTCCAAAACCACTGTGGTGTCTACTGTATACCCCTCGGAGGGATGAAAGCAAGTAGTTATTTGCAAAACATAACTGCACAGCGAGGCACTGAAGAGGCTCACGTTTAGCTTTGGGATTTTCTAAGGTGGTTTTAGGGACTGGCAGGGGGTGATGGGGGAGTTTGGCTGCACTCCCAGGACCTGGCATCTGACACGCCAAATGGCCCTTTGTTTCAAGGTCCTGCACGTTCTTCCCGGTTCTTAGCTGGATAGCAGAGGCTGACCCTCCCGCACTTACCTCCTCCCGCCATGACAGCCCGCCCTTTCGGGTTCCACAGATCAGTCTGACCACCTCTGGCACCGGCTCCTTGGCAGTGTGCAGCCGGGGGAGAGGAACAGATTTCAGACACCCACTTTGGTTCTGAAGCAAAAGCAGTGCCCTCCCCAAGCTCACCGCTCTGCAGAAGCAGAACAAACTGTTTTAAACACAGAGTCAGGGAGGAAGGCAGGTGTGGGATTCTGGGTGTCTGCTTTCAACTCTGTGTTCCAGTCCCAGGATCAGTGAGGTTCTAGAATTTTCCAGACCTTGCTGAGTCCCCAGGGTGAGACCTGACTCCAGGGGTATCAAGGTCTGATGTTTAAAAGAGTCTAAAACCAACTTTAATTTCACTTGCCCATTTATAAGGCTCTAAAGGACACCCACGCTCATTATCCCTTTAACTCCAACCACCTAAGAGATGAGGCGCTGCCGGTGGTTATAACCCTCTGGACGGTATTTCTCATGAAGACACAGGAAGAGAGGTTGAATGATTTCCTTAAAATCCACACGGCCCCACGCGACAACAGCTCAGTTACTGCAAGATGCCATCCAAGGTTCCTTTGCACACACCAGTAGCTTTCATTCCTGGCTGCACAACAGAATCCCTTGGAGAGTTACAAAAAAAACACCAAGGCTCGTGCTCCATGCCAGTCCAACTGAAACTGAATTTCTGTGACCTGAGTATATGGACTCCAAAGCTGATTTATTTGTTTTTCTCTGTCTCCTCTCAACAGCAGGATGAGCGTTATTCAAGTTAGTATCTTCAAAGTCTAGCACCATGTCTGACACACAGTAGGGGCCCAGGAAATATTGGGTGAGAAAATAAATGAGCAGGAAACTCATCCCCCAGAAGCAAGAGAAAACTGGCTGCTGCTGTCAACCCTGCACCCTTGTTTTAGCTTATTTTCCTCTGCCTCTCAGGGTGAGCACCAAAAAAAGGACAATCTCGCAAGGGGCCCGACAAAGATCTTGAAGGACTCCTTGGGAATTTGCTTTTTGCCTTGCTAAGCCCCGAGGTACTTTCTGCTACTCTTATTGTGTATTAACTGAGCTTTTAAACATATTTTATTTCATTTTCCATGGATGAGAGGAAAAGTAAAAGTGTCAAACTTGATGAGCCTGAGGATTCACATGAATAGCATTCTCATATACATATAAGCTGGATCTGTTTCAATAGAGGATCTTTATCCCCTCATCAGCCATCCTCCGCCTCCTCCATCATCATCATCATCATCATCATCATCATCATCACCATCACCATCACCATCATCACCATCCATGATCATCACAGCCATCATATCCACCCATCCTCCTCCTCCTCATCATCATCACCATCACCATCATCACCATCCATGATCATCACAGCCATCATATCCACCCATCCTCCTCCTCCTCATCATCACCATCATCATCATCATCATCACCATCATCATCATCATCATCACCATCAGCATCATCATCACCATCATCATCACCATCACCATCATCACCACCATCACCATCATCACCATCCATGATCATCACAGCCATCATATCCACCCATCCTCCTCCTCATCATCATCATCACCATCATCATCATCATCATCACCATCATCATCATCATCATCATCACCATCATCACCATCATCACCATCATCATCACCATCACCATCATCACCATCCATGATCATCACAGCCATCATTATCCACCCATCCTCCTCCACCTCCTCCTCATCACCATCATCATGGTCACTATCAAAATTAATATTAATTTGGTATATTCTATATGTAGCACAATGTGGCATACAGTAGGAAGTATTATTATGACCCCTGTATTACAGATTAAAAACACACGCTCAGAGACTGTAACTTGCCCAACCCACATAGCTAGTACATGGCAGCGGGAGGATCCAAGACTAGGCGATCCAAATCCAAAATCTGGTTGCTTAGCTACTGGGAAATACTGATTCCAGGTATGCAGAACAGGAAGAAGTATGTGTGTGTGTGTTTGTGTGTGTCTGTGTGTGTGTGTGTGTGTGTGTGTGATGAATATCACCACTTAATCTTTCTTGAGGCACCCAACTAGAAAAGAAAATCCCTCAGAAATGGGCAACCAGTAGCAATGATCTCACATCAACTGTCTATCAGGAGACGGGAACAGAGTGGGGAAGTCATACCCAGGTGCCATTCCCCAAAAGCACATCAGTTCCACCACCCACAAACACAAAATTCCACTCCAAGCAACCTCCACTCATTGGACCATTTTATGATTTGTGTTCTACTTCCCATTTTGCTTCTCTCAGGAGCAAATCCACTGGCATTTGTCTGAGGTAACCTAACAACATCTTTCTCCGCTCTATCCTCCTCTCTCTTCAAATGAGAAGTTTAATCTTAGGTTTCTGGTGACTATTGGGTCCCTAGGTAGGGGAGCTGTCCAAGGTAGCTGAAGTGCTTTGATTCAGAGACCAGGAGAACACGTGAGTTAATAAACACAGGCTTAACTCAGAGTCCGTGCAATAGTCTCTTAGACTAGAGTGGGAAGGATGGGTACTAGGCAAGACAATTACAAAGAAGAGCACTATGATTTGGGGTGGAGCAAGGAATGAGCCACACAGAGCGACCAAGCCTTCAACCTCATTCTGTCCTGGGTTTCCAATACAGCACCTACTGGTCACATATGACTATTTACACTGAAATTTAAAACATGAAATACAATTAAATATTTGGCTTCTCAGTGACACTAACCACATTTTAAGAGCCCCAAAGTCTTTAAACTTTAAAGCTTATGCTCTCCCACCCCTACCAGTCCTACCCCTAAAGATGCCAATCCAGTTGGTCTGAGACGGAATCCAGGATATTTCTAATTCCCTGGGTAAGTCTAATGTGCAGCCAAGATTGAAAACACTAATCCAAGCCTTCAGTATCCAACCCTGTAGCTATGTATCAGCTCACCTGGGGAATTTTTTGTACCTTTAGATTTCCAGGCTCCAAGCCATGTCCACTGAATCAGAATCTCCGCTGAGGAGCCCGAGGTTATGCATTTGCCCCTGAAAGTGCTGATGAACAGCAAGACTTGGTACTGCCAAGTCCAACTCCCCTATTTTCAAGGTGAGGAAACTGAGGCTCCAGAATCTTGGATGACTTGTTCCAAATTTCACGTAAATCAGTGGGACAGCAGTAACAGACATGGTGGGTCTCTCACCTCCTAATTTGGTGCTCTCTTTGCTGTGTCTTGATGCCATCGTGTGTGAAGCGTTTTCTGCAAAGTGAACCCACAAGGGATGGGGAATGTGCAGGAGGAACACGGCTTTGCTGACAGCTTGCCTGGGATCTGCTTCTTACTGGAAGTGGGTATTTTAACCTAAGCCTCTATTTCCCCATCTGAAAAATGGGAATGATAATAACAGTCACCACCTTAAAGGGTTGCTGTGCATATTTTGAGAGGTAATGTACATAAAGCACTTGGCACATAGGAGGGGCTCAGTCAAGGTGAGTTGGTGTTAGTGGTGGAGATGGTAGCCTTGAATGTCAAGCCTCAAGTCTCACATCCACTACGGGTTCCTTACTACCCCACTTCCTACATATTCCTAACCTTCTGAGTTTCCGGCACCTTGATCTTTACAGCCCAGCCCTCAGCCCTGACTGTGTGTGGTTGCCTAGTTGCTGAGAAGCATGCATCTCGCCTGCCCTTCAGACTAGAATTCTTGAGGGCAGGACCCCACGCCCTTCTGAGTCCTCCTCAACACCTTGCATGGCACTGAGCCACAGCTCTGGGAATGAAACTGGGAGTAGCATTCGGAGTCTGCAAGGCTGCCAGTGGGCAGAAAGGGAGACTAGTACTTTAAGTATTTAAGTATTTGACTTGCCAGAACTTCTGCTCTAGGAAGAGGCATTCATCTAGTAATTGCCTTTCATTCATTTGGTCACTATAACAAACTCCCACTATGTGCCAGGCATTGTTCTAGGGAAGGGAATCTAGGGAAGGAGGCAACCAAAGTGAAGATCCCCACTTTTACGAAGTTTACATTCTTATGGAGGAGATAGACAAGGAAGAAGGAAATCAGTAGGATGATTTCAAGGAAATCAGATGATGCAACAGTTCAGGGGTGGAGTGGAGAGGAGCACCCCTTCCGATCATCTGGTCTGACACATCAGAGCTGATCAAAAGAACGTGAAGGAGGAGTTGTCAGCCAGACAAAGCTGAGGAGTGAGGTGGGGGCAAGGAGAGCCGTCCAAGCAGAAGGAGCCTCGTGCACAAAGGTAGGAAAGGGTTTGGCAGGCTCCGGGAACAGAAGGAAGATCAGAACAGCTGCAGTTTAATCAGCAAAGGAGAGGGTGGTGAGATGAGTTAGGACAGGAAGCAGAGGCCACATCACACAGTGAGAGCTCTGAAGATCATGGCAAGGGGTCTGGATTTAATTCCTAGATCAATTTTTTTTAAAACATCTTTATTGGAGTATAATTGCTTTACAATGGTGTGTTAGTTTCTGCTTTATAACAAAGTGAATCAGTTATACATATACATATGTTCCCATATCTCTCCCCTCTTGCATCTCCCTCCCACCCTCCCTATCCCACCCCTCTAGGTGGTCACAAAGCACCGAGCTGATCTCCCTGTGCTATGCAGCTGCTTCCCACTAGCTATCTATTTTACATTTGGTAGTGTATATATGTCCATGCCACTCTCTCACTTTGTCCCAGCTTACCCTTCCCCCGCTCCCCATATCCTCAAGTCCATTCTCTAGTAGGTCTGCATCTTTATTCCCGTCTTGCCCCTAGGTTCTTCATGACCATTTTTTTTTTCTTAGATTCCATATATATGTGTTAGCATACAGTATTTGTTTTTCTCTTTCTGACTTACTTCGCTCTGTATGACAGTCTCTAGGTCCATCCACCTCACTACAAATAACTCAATTTTGTTTCTTTTTATGGCTGAGTAATATTGTTCCAAACAATTCCTCTGCTAAATGCACCATTAGTATCTCCCAGCAGGGCAGCTGGGAGAGGATCTGGGACTTTGGGGACGTTGGAATTTCATGTGAGCTAGCCCTGTTCTTCCCTTTGGAATTCTGATCTGTGCCAAGAGGGGAGCCTCCCTTGAAGATGCAGTAAGGCGCATAAATGCTTGCTATATTGTTTAGTCAACTGGTACCCTAACCTTGAATAGTGTGGCTAGGACTCCCACGTCTGCCTGGGCCTTCCAGAGCTTGTCCCAGTTCATCATCCAGAGTCAAGCCCTCCCTCTAACATATATCGCGATGCTGGAGGAGAGAATACACACATGCACGGAGAGATGTATTCCTTGATTCCAGCTGCAACTAGCTTAGGACAGCCCAACATACTCTACATTCATCAGAACCACATGGCGATTGCTGCTCTTTGACCCAGTCCTGCTTTCTAGATCATTAGCAGGGCTGGCCAAGAAGAGACACCTGCTGAGATTCAGGCCCTTATTTCTATGCGAGGACACAGCAAAGGCCCAAGCTGGCTTCACCTGGGGTTCTGTCAAACTGCGGGTGAGCATCTGACTCAAGGCTTCCAAACAGGGTCATTAGCGATTACGGATTGTCTGAGGCTAGGTCCAGCCATCCTCACAGAGAAAGCCAGAGGGAAATTCTACCTGATCAGATCATTGAGGCAGGTCTCCAAGGAGCTGATGAACCCAAGTACATGAGAGCATCTTTTTTTGGAGGTCCCAACTGTAACCGGGCTACTGAACTTTCTCTGTGCACCTGAAGCTATTTTTTTTCAGATTCCTTTTCTTAAAGAAGAACAAGCAGCCTCCCTGAGCCTCATCATGGGTATGCGCCATTCTGGCCACTGAGCATCTGTTCTTCCTTTACTGGTCGTAGTGAGTTTCCATGGGGAGGCATCCTTTCCCCTTTCTCAGTCAAACCAATTGGCCCATCCAATTCTCGTAGTGCCATCAATTAGTTCAGGGGTAGGAACATGTCCTAACTGGTACAGTCAGAGTGATTCTTAGGATTTGTGCGAAAAGTGACTAGGAAAAGACAGTTTCCCTTATTGTTAGATTTGAACCTGGAAGGATGTTCAGCCAGAGTTTCTGGCAGCCATCCTGCCACCATACACCATCCTGAGAAGGAAGTCATCAGAGCCAAAGGCAAAGGTGAAAGGAGGAGAGTTACCAAGTCCTGACATCATTGTTGAGCACCCTGTTCAAGACATACCTGAAGCCAATACCCTTGTTGTCACTGTATGTCCCAATTAATTGCCAATTAACTACCTCATTTTACTTAAGCCAATTTGAATTAGTTTTTCTGTCACTGGCAACCAAAGATTTCTGACGTCACTTTAGCTAGGGAAAAAAATGGAGAATAACGTGATTCATTCTTCACTCATCTTCTGAATTTAAATCAGAAGCATCCAAGATACAGGGTGGAGCGTTTCCCTTCACCATCCTTCTCTTTTCTGATCCTGTTTTTTCCCCAGGGCAGCCGCCTCTCTCCACGTATCTCTCCCTTCCTTGCATGAGCTATTCATCATTCCTTTATTTTGGGGGTATTTTGTTTTGTTTCATTTTTCTTTCATATGCTGCTGAGATTGGTTTCCTCTCAGAGAGTCTGACAGCCACGCTGCCATGACCCAGATGAAAGACATGACAAGTTGCCACCAATAATAATCACTTGTCATTAAGCCGTTCCAGCGAGGAGAAAAAGCAAACAGGTCCCTTTCATTAAGTTCCCGTCTCTGGCTGTCACACACAGAGGGGACTGAAGGAGGCAACTTTATTTTTGGAAAAAGGAGAATCTCAGGTTTTCCCATAACACTTGGTAGGGGCAGGCCCTGGAGGTAAACATTATAGTAGAAATGTCCTCTTCAAAATGCCCCACTGTTCCCTAAGAAATGTCTATGAACAACTCTGAAAGCTGAGCTTCAAGAAGAAATTGCTTCTTCCTTTGGGAATCTGGATGTGCATGTTATTAAACGCACAGACATTGACGCCAAATAGACCAAGGGTTCAAGTCTTGGTTCTTCTTGCTAATGTCAGGGTCCTGGGGAAAACATGTCCTATCTTCGAGCCTCCATTTTCTCATTTTCAAAATGGAGGGAATTTTAGTCCCTACTTGAAAGAGGTTGTTGTGATTGAGATAATGCACGCATAGCTCTCAGCACATACCAAAAGCTTGATGAATGAGAGCTGGGATTACCGTGGCCGTTGTCATGAGGAAAAAACCAACCACAGTGATGACAATGAAAGCCAAGCCCCAAGACGCTACAACCCACGAGCACAGCATTAATGAGAAGACAAGCAGTTCCCCTGTGGCTCTTTCCCACGTTTCCTAAACGTCCTAATCATGACACCACCCCTTCAAAGGAGCTCTTACTGTGCGCCAGGCATGAGCTGAGAGCAGGTGACAACTCATCCCAGTGTTAAAACTGAAAGTCCCACATCCCTGGAGGCCCTTAGGTCCTGGGCAAATCAGGATGACTCCTCAGCCACGCAGAGAGCTTTTAGTGCATTTAGTCCTCACACTAACCTTTCAGGAAAGGTATTAATATTCCTGTTCCCATTTTGCAGTTGAGGAAGTTGAGGATACAGAGAGATGCTTCTTTACTTTAATGAGTGTAGGAACCACTAGGGGCTCCTGCTCCGCTGCAGACTCGGGCTCAGTGGTTACAGACGGGGCATTGCTAACAAGCTCCCAGGTGACACTGATGCTGCTGGCCCATGGTCCCCCAGGGGCTGGCAGAGCAGAGGCTCAGACCTACAGGTCTGACCTCATAGCAGGCTTCAGCCATGATGCCAGGCGGCCTCTGTCTTCCAGGGAACAGTGGGGAGGGATGCAAGACGGTGTCTGTTGTCTGACATCCTCACCCCTGTGTGTTTCCATCGGCCTCCCTGGCTGAGACAGCCACATGTCACAGCCTGTCAGTCCCATCATCTTATCCCGACAAAGCACTTTCAGGTAGAGGCTGTGAGTCAGAGCTTACTGTGCGGGAAAGAGGAAGAGGGGAGGCGCCGGGCGAACCACCCCACTCCCAGGAGAGCTGGAGCCACCCCAAACCAGGCGAGCACAGAGAGGTCGCTACCATTCAGGCGCTGCCCACGCCCACCTACTGGTGGGAACCAAGTCCCCGGGAATGCAGCGCCCCCCTCCTGCACGCTGGCCCTGCTGCTCTCACACTAGAGTGAGTGGCTGAGTCCCTCTGAGCCTCCGTGTTTCCACCTATAAAATGGACCTAGTGGGACTCTGGTTCCCTGGAGGGGTGCCCGGCCATCCATGACGTGGTGACTCACAGGAGCTCTGTGAACTGCAGGGTGGGGACAGGTGTGCCACCGTGGGTAGAGAGCGAACCCTTGCCGCCTCCTCTCTCCCCTCCTCCCCCTTCACCCCCACGGTGCTCCCAGAACACACTGTCCAGGCCTCAACTGTTGATCTCGTCACCAGGTATTCAGAGTGTCTATTTAAATATCTGTCTCCACGCAACTAGATTAATGCCAATTCCTCTCTGCAGGAACAGCACCAGGCCAGCTCCTGTACACAGTGGGGCTCAGAACACAACACGTTAGCTGAAGGTGTAAGTCAGTGGGGGGTGGGAAGGAGGGAAGGAGGAAGGAAGGAAGGAAGGAAGGGGGTTGTGGGTAAGAGAGAGGGAAGGAAGGAATGAATGAATATTCAGTGAGAAAGAGTGGCTGACTCATGGGCATGGCCATGGAGTTGGGAGGCAGGGTTTAAGTGGGTCCTGCTGGAATGGGGGGGTGAGATGAGGGAGCTGGGAGGCAAATCTGAGTGTCTGAAGTACAGGAATCCTTTGCTACCCGAACTCTCATGATCTGAAGGCAGAAAACAAATTGGGGCTGGGGGATTGGGCTGGTGTTCATGTTGTCTGAACTCCTGCTACTTGCTCTCCAGAACTCAGGAACCAAACAGATTCAGACAAAATGATAACCCTCTCTATCCAAACTCAGCAACGCACTGTTTCCCTTCCCAATCCCTACCTCACTCCCAAGCCCCCTTTTCTGCCCTCTCCGCCATCACAGACCTTCAGCAAAAGAAGCCAGACACCAAAGACAACCTACTGTGTGACTCCATTTACATGGCACGTCCACAGCAGGCAAATCCATAGAGACAGAAAGCAGGTGAGTGGTTGCCAGGAGCTGGGGACAGAGAGGAATGGGGAGGGACTGCTAATGTGCATGGGGTTTCCCTTTGGGGTGATGAACAGTTCTGGAAATAGACAGTGGTTGTATAGCACTGTGCAGGTAGCTGTGCCACGGAATTGCACACTTTAACAGAATTACAATGGTAAATCTTGTTATATGTATTTTACCACCATTTTTAAAAACACCAAGACAAATTAATAAAGCAGGCAAGCAGGGCCTGCAGCTGAGGCTGGATGCTTCTCCTAGGTCCCTTCAATCTTGCAGCTGGTGTGATGGGGTCCCTTAGGGAGCCCTCGGACCTCACGGTCGCTTGAGGCACTGGCCCGGCTGGAAGGAAGGGCCTCCTGGGAGTCTAGCAGGGCGCAGGCGGCCATCCACACGTTCCTGCTCTTCCCGGGTATCCGAAATCCCCCAGCAGCCTTGTGGTCATCCGTCACCCCCGACGTCACGGAGCATACGCTTCAGTGGCTGTGACAACAGCCTTCTCTAGACAGGGCTAGCAAGCAGGCTTGGTTCTTCCTGTTCTTTAACACACTCAAGCAGGATGGTATAATTGTTTTGCAAGAGTACAGACCCGGTAGAATTGCAGGAGGTGACCTGCTGCAGTGGACGGCACACAGGTTTGGGGCATGAGACACACCACGTTCAAACCTCCATTCTGCAGCAGACCAGCTCTGTGGCCTTGAGAAACCGACTCAGCATCATTAAGCCTCCATTTCCTCTACTGTGAGATGGGAAAAGCAATTGCCACCTCCCTGGTGGATTAGATGAGGTCATGTACGCAGACCTGTCAGCACAGCACCTGACCCACAGTGGCCGCTATCTACTGGTTAATTTATTCCATGCTAGTCCCTTTCTCCACATTAACTGATTTAATCATTAGCACAAGCCCAGGGAGTTGGCGGTATTAATGTCGAAGTGAGTTAATTTGAATTCTGTTGGATTCCAAAGCCCTTGCTCTCCACCGCCGGCAATGTGCACCTTCCTCTTCATCAATGTTTGCTTTCTTTCCTTGACCCAAGGCAAGCTCCTGTGGCATACATTCAACTATTGCCTAAAGATCACCCTTTCTCAGCACAGTGCTGGTCACTGCTGGCTTCTTCCTCTAGAAGTAATGTTTCCACAGCAGATGTATGAGCCCTGAACTAATGCCAAATTATTTAGCAACCCTATCTACCCCACTTTACTTGGGTATAATATTCTGCTTACTAATCACTTCCCTGTGAAGCTAACGGAATACAGAGTTTCCTGGACTGTATGTAGACCTAGGCATCTTAAGAGCATCGGGCTTATTCATCTCTCACACCCTTGGAGACCAGCGGACCAAACACAGAATACCAGAGGCCTCTTTAACAGGGCAATGCTAAATTCTCCCGTGCACCGTTATGTAGAGGCACAAGACAAAAAGCTAACATTTGTTTGTTCCCTCCTGACAAGGGCTAAGTCAAGACCTATTTGAAGCTCAAAAAAAGAGTATGAATTAATGCGACCAGAGTTCATCATCACAGTTGAACTCCAAGCACAAAAGGAATTAGGAACGGAAACAAGGGGTGAGAAGGGAGATATTTTAACAGAAAAATTGATGGGTTGAGTGTTCTCTGGAGAAGTGACATAAAAGGGAAAATTGAATGTCAGCTTCTGAAAAGGGTTCCAAATCACTGTACACAACTGATGATGGTCCATTTGCGTTCCTGCTCAGCCCTGGCGCCTCCCAGCTACAACCAGTGCAGGTTCCACAGGACCCCAAGTCAGCTCTTCAAGCTCAGGGAGGTCTGTCCTCTCCAACATCACTGAACACAAAAGAGACTCCTGTTTCAGGGTCCCAAAGGCAAGGGAAGCCCTGACACACTTTGCCCACTGACCGCCCAGCCCTTCACCCCCATGTATCTCATACTTTCTGCAACCTTCGTGGAAACCATGAGAAATCAGAAGACAGTTCTTTCTTCCCATTTTATATATAAGAAAATTGAGGCTTGGGGCAGGGGAGGCTCACTGACCTCCTAGACTCACTCAGAGAGAGAGAGAGCGCCATGCTCGTGATATACCTCCAATGCTGAAGAATGGGGATCCTCAGTTCTTCCCTCTGGACATCCCTTTTTCTTTACAGAGAACAAATAAAATTTAATTGTGGCCTGCTCCTAAGAACATAAAGGAAGTAATGGCCAGCAGATTGAGGGAGGGAGGGAGGAAGGGAGGGAGGGAGGGCGGGAGGAAGGGAGGGAGGGAGGAAGGGAAGAAGCGAGGAAGGGAGGATGGAGTGACACAGAAATGGAGTGAAAAAAAAGAGATGAGGAGCTAAGGGTTTCTGCGGTTGATGAGAAGAATCCACTGAAGAATTTTAAGCAGAGATGTGACATGATCAGATTTTTGTTTTCTGAAAGGACCACCCTGGCTACAGCATGAAGAACGCCTTGGAGAGAGGAAAGAAGAGAGGCAGGAAGAGCAGGTCAAGAAGCCACAGAAGCAATCCCAGAAAAGGAGGGAAAGACCTGAACTTGGATAGTGGCAGTGGAGATTAAAAGGAGGAGAAAGATTCAAGAGATGTTTAGGAGACAGATCCTGTTGGCTTTGGCAACAAACTGATGGGACTGGTGGGGCCGGGGGTGTGGAGGAGAGGGAGGACATGAGGAGGAGGGCCAGGTGAATGAGATGTCACTTACAAAGGTGGGGAACTGGTGAGGGACCTTGCTTTCTTCCACACAGTTGTATCCCTGCCTCCTAGCACTATGCCTGACATAGAGTAGTGGCTCAGTAAATGTTTGCTGAATGAACGAGTGAGCAAGGTAGACAAGCAGGCACCGGGAAGAGAAGGGGGAACTAGATACGGAATGCAGTGAGGGACTGGATGCGTGTGAGACTTCCATGTCGGGAAGCCCAGCAGGCAGCGGGATACGCAGGCAGATCAGGAAAGAGGTTAGGGCTGGGGTGTGAGATTCGGGAATCGTCCATCTGCAGGGGGTTGACAGCTGTGTTGACATCTCCTAACACATGCAGAAAGAGAAGAGCCTTGAGGACTTTAGGAGAAAATCAGAAAGCGTGAGCTAGCAGAAAGAGAGATACACAGAAAGGAGACCGAGTGGGCATGCAGGTGAGGTACAAGGAGAAAGCAGGGGAGTTTTAAGTCTTAGAAGCCAAGAGGGTAGAGAGCTTGATGATGGAGGGAGGGGTGGGGGGCCTCTAAAGTGTCCAGGAGGACAAAGACTGAACAGGATGGCTGCACAGGGCCGGGAGAGGGTCACTGGGGGCTCTAGAGTGAAAGGAGGGAGTAGAAGCCAGACCTCAGAGCCATCCACAGGAGTGAAGGAGACAGTGGAAGAAGCACAACACTTTCTAAGCAAACAATGCTTCTTTTCAGCACAAAGATATTTTGAGGCCAAGAGGAGAATCTCCTTGATGCTGGGATTCAACGTGGGGTCAGGGGGCCCTTCCCTCTGCCTTCTTCTCTTTTCCCATCCACCAGGTCCTCCACACCTTTCCTCCCATGTGGGACAAAGAAACACAGGACAACACAGAAAGTCCCCAAATAACTTCCTGCATGCTAAAGACTGATGAACTGAATGTCTTCCTTTGTGTATAATTCCAAAGTGCATGCTTGTGAGAGACCTGCAACGCTGAAGAACGGGGCCCCTCAGCTCTTCACCCTGGACGCCCCTTCTCTGCAGAGAACCCATAAAGCTGAGTCCTCCTCCCAAGAACATAAAGGAAGTGAAGGTTGAGCACAGTCAGCAGATTGAGACAGACAGCCACGCGGACACCCTCTGGAGTCGAGAAGGCTGCTCTTTGCAACTCACACACTCCGCGTGCCTTTCTGTTGCCTTCTTCTGGGGGTGATTCCAGCACGCTCTCATTGAACGGGACACAGAGAACAGAGTACCGAGGGCCTACTGAGCACTCAGCTCGTTAACAACCCACAAAGGTGCTTCTTTTTCTAAAGTTCATATGACACAGTGATCGGCCGGTCCTGGCATAAAAATGCCAACTCTTCATTTTTAAAAATCCCTTGCCAAGCAAGACTTTCAGGGTACAAATTAGAAAAACAGAGGCACTGCAGGTACAAAAAAGTTGGGATTTTAATGAGCCTTCTGCCTCTAAATGAATCTATCTGCCCAACATGCAAATTCTCTCCACACTCAGGTGAGATGCATCCATGAAGCAAGACAGACTGCGGGACGAGCCCCAGGATTCGCCAATAGTCCAAGCCCTCCTTCTTCCAGGCCAGTGTCCGGTTTGTTCACCTTGGCAATGAGTGGTAACTTTGTAGCAAGTGGTAGTAGATTTGCTCCATGGTTATTATGCAAATAGTGACTGTGACAGTGTGGTTTCCCTCACCCGGGATCACAATGCACTCATTCTGCAGGCTGGCTGGCTGGGATTGGGGGTGAGTTTGGTGTCATCCCTGTGGGCACTCAATAAATCCTTACAGCCAATTGCCTGAGTCAGAAGATGGTTTCACCCTCTCAATACCCGGAGTTTATCTCCACTCTGGCACTGACCACTCAGCGTGAAATGGCTCCTAGGACAAACGACACAGAACACAGCGTGGCCTGTAGATTCCAGAAGAGCCTGGGCCCTGTTGCCTCTGCAGGCTCGAATCAGGCCACGCGTGGGCTTGCTTCCTCCCCTCCCTCTTCATTGACTTCTCAGCCCCGTTATGCTCACCACAGGGCCTTTGCTTGTGCTGGTTCATCTCCCTTGGGATGCTCCCTCCTTCTCAATCTCTTCCTCATCCTTCATTTCATTGCCAGATCATCATTTTTTCAAGGGATGCTTTCCCTGATCACCTCGGTTAGGTAAATTTCCTCTCTTCTCTGCTCTTTCTTGCATTTTCATAGCACTAATATGGTTGTAATATGTATTCATAGGCTTTTTTGAGTGTGTGTGTCCCCCACTGCAACATTCGCTCCATAAAGGCAGGAACTATGTGTGATATTTTATTTTATTTTTTTCTCCTTTGTTTTACTAATCACTGTATCCCTAGCACACAGAGAAGCCTGATTCAATTTTTGGCTTTGTTTTGGTTTACTGGCTTCTTTTGAATGAGGTCAGGAGTCTTGCCCAGGTGTGTCCACGTGAATTAGGTCCTTGAGTCACACAGCACCGAGGAAGACACTGCTGATTCAGATTCTATCTCCACCTCCAACCTCAACAAGCCAGGAAGCTTAGTAGGCTGCACGACCTTTGGGCAGAAATGCTGGGCAGCTTATGTATCACACTGACAGCTCTCAGACAGGCACTGAGAGCTTGTTCCTACCATCACTTCCACAACTTTCCTTAACGTTGTCTGTGTCATCCTGGGAAAGTTTTTCTGAAGGTTTTCTTGCTCCAAGTGGTGATCAAGATGCAGAACTATTCCCAGGGGCTGGAATCAGGCAAACACAGAGGTATGTGCCAGGCAAGTTAAATGCAACAGGTGGACATTCTTCAAACAAATCTGATGCTGGAGTCCATTGTCCCATGGGCTTTGTTGTCTGTCTTTCATTTTTGTTTTTGTTGTTGATTTTTGCTCATTTTAATTTCTAAAATTTTTAAACTACTTTTACCAATATGCAACATAATGCCCACATTTAAAGCAAAGATGAATAAAATTTTGGATTCTCAAGGGTTCTATATAAATCCTGGTTTCTGGGGTGTGTGTCTTGGAAAAGTCACTTCAGTTCACTGGTCCTCAGAGCCTCAGTTTCTTCATGGGAATAACAAATAGTGCCAGTTTTACCAACTTCCTAGAACTTTATAAAGGACCAGATGCCAAGTATCACTTAACTGTGTCTTTCTTTAATTCATTTGTTCATTCATCCTACTATTTATTCATCTCTGTACCAGGCACTGTGCTGAAGGCTGGGGATCCAATGGTGAATAAAAACAGCCATGGGACCTGCACCTACAGAGCTTATGGTCCAGACAGGAGACGAGCATAAATCAAACTGTTACATGAACGTAAAATTGCTACTGACATTCAGGTTTTGAAGGAAAAGTTTACGGTGCTTTAAGAACCCACAATGAAGGAAACTGAACAATCTAGATGGTCAGAGATTTCCCTGAGGAAGGGATGCTGGAGTAGGAGTGACCTAAGCAAAGAGGAGAAGGAAGAGTGCCTCTCGTGAAGAGGGAGCTTCATGTGCAAAGGCCCTGTGGTAGGAAGCAAGTGTGATGGTCTCAATGGAAGACATCAGGGTGAGGGTGGGAAAGACCCCTTCCCTGCTTATAAAACATATTTTTATCCCTTTATACATATAACAGGCTATTACCTTTCTCTTACCTCTCAGTTGCCCAGGGATCTTTTCACAGTTTCTATTTAATCTCTTTCAATAATTCCCTGGCGGCTAATCAGAGGAAAGGTGCTAATTACCTTGTTAGCACTCCTCTGCTTCTCTGTGATCACAAAATGCTCTTAACTTCCTCCACCCTGGGAATACCATTGGCCTGTCACTCTGGCCCTGTGTGCTCCTTGCCTCGGCCTGTTCTCAGCTCAGGGGACCAGGACTACCTGGCACCAGACTCTCATTTTGTTCATGGGGAAGATGAGTTAAAAAGACTGCCCAGGGGGCTTCCCTGGTGGCACAGTGGCTGAGAGTCTGCCTGCCAATGCAGGGGACACGGGTTCGAGCCCTGGTCTGGGAGGATCCCACATGCCGCGGAGCAACTAGGCCCGTGAGCCACAATTACTGAGCCTGCGCGTCTGGAGCCTGTGCTCCGCAACAAGAGAGGCCGCGACAGTGAGAGGCCCGCGCACCGCGATGAAGAGTGGCCCCCGCTTGCCACAACTAGAGAAAGCCCTCGCACAGAAACGAAGACCCAACACAGCCATAAATATAAAAATTTAAAAAAATAAAAAAAATAAAAAAGACTGCCCAAGGTCAGCTCATAAATGGTGGATCCAGGGTTGAACGGCAAACCCAGGGCTGCTTTTGCTGCACCATGCGGCCACTGCTTGCCCCATGGGTCACCCAAAAAGAAACAAGGTCTTTCACTTCTAAAAGCACTCCTCAGTGCTTCTGGGTTCAGACACTGTGGTTTCCTTCAAGGAACCTTCTTTTTCGTGCCTCCCCTTGTGAAACTCCACTTCACCTTGTAAGACATTATCAGGAACAAAATTGCAATCCACAACTGTACTCTACTTACACTGGGCAGCCGGAATAGCAGAAATGAAGCAAATGAACACCCTGAGAGCAGTTCCTAGACCAAAGGAGATTACTACGATGATACAATCACATCATACCTAGAGATGGGGCCAGAATTCTCAACCACAGGAAAGGGGGCAAGGGATGGGGCAATCCCAACTCGTTAACTGAATGATTTAACAACCCAACGATGACCAGTGACAACTCTGAAGGGCCAGGTGGCTCAGAGAGGTGGCCCCTGGGCCTCTCTGAGCCTCATCTGAGAACCGTCTATACACCTGGGCAGGAGAACATCACCTGAACCTCTCCCGGGAGGTTCCAGCAACCACACTCTTAGGGTCCAGAGGGTGACATGGGTCACCCTCATGAGCAACATCTGCCAAGGAGATGAAGCTCCTCCCCGAAGGCCAGGTGAGCTCAATTTTCATAGTGATGGTGCGTGCTTCTTGTCTAGTCTTTCCTCTCAGTTATACTGGGAAGGAAGAGCGGTGATAAACTACATTAGGATTCCAGCTCTGCTATCTCCAAGCTGGGCGACTTTGGGCAAGTTGCTTAGCCTCTCTGTGTCTTGGATTCCTCCTCTGTTAATGAAGATAACAACTGTACCTTCTGCATAAGAGACTACAAGTATTAAAGGTGGTGATGATGTGAAAGCAGCTGGCATGCAATGAGCTCCCAATACATTTAGTTGTAACTGAAATTGCCATTATATGTCATCCAGCCCACCTTGAACTTACTACCAAACACACCCTCCTTGAAAGCTGGCTTGCCACAGGACTATGGCTCCCCCTTGCCAAACTGGGCAATGTTGGGCTTCTAAATCCATTTTTACTGGCAAACCAGACTGTAAGTTGCCAAACTTATTATCGATGACCCCTCACACCTATCAATGACCACACACACACTCACACGCAAACACATGCACATGTGCACACACACATATTAGTTCAATTCCACGCCTCCTCCCGGCCCAGCTCCATGATTTTACCCATGGTCGTCTAGGGCCCTATTCCCAGAGATTTTATCTGGTGCACTGCCTGAGGTGCGGTACAGGAATCTGTATTTTTTAAGCAGATTCTGAGTCACCTGGTCCTCAAATTGGCCCTAGGACAGACCCAAGGAATGGAAGTATTTTGCCAAAATGAACTATCAAGAATTACAGTGAGTCGGGGCTTCCCTGGTGGCGCAGTGGTTGAGAGTCCGCCTGCCAATGCAGGGGACACGGGTTCGAGCCCTGGTCTGGGAAGATCCCACATGCCGCGGAGCAACTGGGCCCGTGAGCCACAATTGCTGAGCCTGCGCGTCTGGAGCCTGTGCTCCGCAACAAGAGAGGCCACGATAGTGAGAGGCCCGCGCACCGCGATGAGGAGCGGCGGCCCCCGCTTGCCACAACTAGAGAAAGCCCTCGCACAGAAACGAAGACCCAACACAGCCATAAATAAATAAATAAAATAAAACGTGCAAGTCAACCTTTAAAAAAAAAAAAAAAAAGAATTACAGTGAGTCGGGGGAAGAATATTTGCTATGTATTAGGTATCTGTTGCATATCTTAACTTTCATTTCAGATTACAGGCTACGTGAGGGCAGAACTTAGAACTTGAATAGCTCATAGTACCACCTCTTCCCAAGCCACATAGAGTAGGTTCTCAGTAAATATCTAAAGCATAAACTCCCCCAACAGACTATAAAGTCCATACAGGCATGGCCTTGCCCACTGTTGTATCACCTGCGTGGACGTACAGGAGGCGATCGATAGATTTTGCTGAATGAATGAACGAACACAGAGGAGTTGGTACTGAAAAGGCACAAAAAGAAAAGAATCAGTGCTAATTTATGTTCATACAGACAAATGTTCAACCTATGCCCCACAGCATGCATTTTTTTTTAAAGATTTATTGATTGATTGATTGCTATGTTGGGTCTTCGTCTCTGTGCGAGGGCTTTCCCTAGCCGCGGCAAGCGGGGGCCACTCTTCATCGCGGTGCGCGGGCCTCTCATCATCGCGGCCTCTCCCGTTGCGGAGCACAGGCTCCAGACGCGCAGGCTCAGCAGTTGTGGTTCACGGGCCCAGTTGCTCCACGGCATGTGGGATCCCCCCAGACCAGGGCTCGAACCCGCGTCCACCGCATTAGCAGGCAGACTCCCAACCACCGCGCCACCAGGGAAGCCCAACACATGCATTTTTATAATTATCTTTCCATCAGGCCGCTGAAACACTGCTAGGAGCAGTGTGGTCTGGCTCTGTGCAGCCCCGTAAGTACTGTTTCCATTCAAATGTTTGATTTTGAGCATCACAAGGATGAGTAACCATCTGGACCAGAGAAAAAGGCTGGATTTGCATTCATCTGTTGCAGCACTCTGAAATCTGCCTCAAATAATTCACAGCCTTCTAGAAAACATCCCAAGAGATATACAATCTGGCTTCATTTGCCCATCCCTGACCCACCCCCCAGCTCTCATCTCTGAACCTGGGGTGAAATTACCTGACATTGTACCTCCTCTTCCTATTTCAATTCCTCACGCCCTGCACCTCCCCCAATAAGAGCTCTTAACAGGCTTGCAGGTTCCACCTGATTCTGAAAATCAAGTTATGGCACTCAGTTTTTGGAATCCCTTCAATTTATTTGCAGAGCAAGCCTCCTTAGTATTTAAATATGCAACCAGAGCTCTCGGTATGTGATATCCTAACTTCTCTCCTGTGATATGTATTCCAGTGGTCCCTGCTCCAATCTGTAGCAGGATTCCTGCTGTGCTAAAGCAAGGAGCCCAGGGAATCTGCAGGGAATTGTGGACAGTGTTCTTGTGGTTTTCTTCTTTTATTAATTAGAAAAGTAGCACAAAGCAGCAAACTTAGGAATTTATTAAAGGCACATAACCCAGCAGTGTCAATACTCTAAGGGGGCAACAGTGTGGCTTCCTGGTTGGGACCCAACTAACCTGGCTCAGGTAGGAGACAGTAGACCCTAATGATAAGGAACACAAGCTTTATAGTGCCCTGAACACAGGAGAGGCTCAACAAACAATGTCACACAGCAAGTAATTCATAAACATCAGTTGAATGAATACTGAATGAAATCATCACAACCACTGAGTTTATAACAAGCCGGAAAAAGAAGTTCCGTGAAAAAGTAAGATATAATTTTGCAGGTGTACCGTGATCATAACTATATTAAACAAACAAATAACACACTATACATAGAAAATAATACAAGAAGATAATAAACCTAAAAAAGATTAATAGTGACTGTCCTGGGGTGGTGGCACATGGATGCCTTTATGTTTTCTTCCTTCGGCTTTTCTGTATTTCTCAAATTTTCTATAATTAACTTCTGTGTTTATTTTTTAAAGGAAAAATCAATTAACTTTAAATATAGCCCAGACAAGTGAGGGGAATGTATTTGTTGGAATCAACTAATCTATCACTTTTTAATCATATGACGTATGATTTGGACCCAATATGTAAGTCTCTGGGTCTCAATTTCCTGATTTATATACTAGAGATAATAATATCTACCATTCAAGTGAGTTGCTGCCGCTGTTGTTTTCATTTACATAAGATAATGAATGCAAAATGCTCAGCTCTGTAGTGCCTGCTATATAGTAAACCCCCAACATATGTTAGGTGGAGAAGCACTTGTCATGAACTCATTTACTTAATAGTCCTTCATTAATTCTCTACTATGTACAAAGAACCACTTTCTCACTGAAGCTGTAGACCATGAGGAAGGCATTCCAAGCCTGAATCACCAGATACCATTCAGATGTCAATAAGGAACCATCATCCATTGGAGGCCCACCCTCCAGGCTGGGAACTCATCTAATGATACGGGAGTCACAGGTGAAATGCAGCAGTAAAGAGCTTTCTACACTCAACATTATGGATGAACTTCAGAAACATGCTAAGTGAAAAAAGCCAGCCACAAAAGAAGGCATACTATACAATCCCTCTTATAACATAACAACAGAACAGAACAGAAATTTTATATAAAGTTCAAGAGCAGTCAAAGCTAATCTACAGTGACTGAATTCAGAGAGGTGGTCATTTGGGGGTTGATGGGAAGGGAGCAAAAGAGGACTTTCTGGGGCACTGGAAATGTTCTACATCTTGATCTGTGTGGTGATTTCACAGTTGGAAACACATGTAAAAATTCATTGAGTTGTACATGTAAGATTTGTGCATTATATTATACGTAAGTTATACCTCCATATATACCTCCATAAAGTACTGTTGGAAAAAATAAAGACTCAAACAATTACTGCAGGTTTATTAACTCTCAGTCGCTATATGTTTATTGGGCACCTGCTATTCATTAATTCATCCATTTAACAGATATTTATTGTGTAACTACTATGTGCCAGGCACTGTGTTAGGCACTGGAACACAGCAATCATGGACAAATCTCCCTGCTTTCACGGGGCTTGCATTTCAGTAGGCTACGGGCCAGACACAGTGTTACGTCCTGGTGAAAGTGTTAGGGAACCACTGACCGAAACCACCCACCTTGGCCAGGCATGGCGATAACCGCTTGCCTGAGTTGTCTCACAACAGGAGGACCTGATAAGGAATGTGGTGCTGCCACCGAAAACTAGCTGGGAGAATTCGGGAGGGGCCAAAAGAGGGAGGAGATGACCAACCTCCCAGAGCCCTTCTCGCTGGAATCCATCTTGGTTGAGAGACGCATGTGCACCAGGAAGGACCCTGAGCCACCAACTATGGGCCAAGCAAGATGACTGGCCAGAGACAACCCGGAAATTAACCCCATCACCATAAAACCCGAGACTGCAGGCCATGTGGCAGAGCAGTTCTCCTGGGTTCCCTTACCCTGCTGCTCTCCGCTCGGGCGTCCCTTCCCAGTAAAGTCTCTTGCTTTGTCAGCACGTGTGTCTCCTCAGACAATTCATTTCCAAGTGTTAGACAAGAGCCCACTCTCGGGTCTTGGAAGGGGTTCCCCTTCCTGCAACAAAAGAGAGGTAGTGTGATGCAGGAACTGAGAAAACTCACAGTCTGGTGGGAAGACGGATGCTGTCGGTACCATGCTGTGTGGTAAGTGCTGAGATGGGGTGTGTGGACTTCTCTGGTGCTGTTGATGCACAGGAGGAAGGGGCCCTGGGGCCTGACTGTGAACTTGGAGACATACACAGCCTGAGAGTTGAAGGACATGGCAGAGCTCCCAGGTGGATGCTGGGAGGAGGCGAGAGCATCCTCAAAGGCATGGGTGCAAAAGTGGAGCTGCATGAAATGTCAGGGGATGCTCCGAGATCCACGTAGGGTTTGATACTGTGGAGCTGACGTGAAGTCTGTGGCTCTAGAACCAACGGTCCAATCCTGGCTCTAGCACTCCATAAATATGTGACTTTGTGCAATTACTCAGCCTTGGATTCCTCTTCCTCCCCAAAATGTGACTAATCCTTAGTAGTTAACTGAATAGTTTTGAGGATTTAATGAGATCATGGTGTATTAACTTCCTTTTGCTGCTGTAACAAATTACCACAAACTTGGTGGCTTAAATAATACAAGTTTATTATGTTAGAGTTTTGGAGGTCAGAGTCCAAGAAAAAGGGTCTCTCTGAGCTAAAATCAAAGTGCCAGCAGGGTTGCATTCCTTTCTGGAGGCTCTAGGGGGAAATCCGTGCCCTCTTCCAGCTTCTAAGCTTCCAGAGGCCACCTGCATTCCTTGGCTCATGGCTCCTCCTTCCTCCACCTTCAAAGCCAGTAGGGTAGCATCTCTCTGACCATCCTTCTGTCTTCACATCTGGCCACAGCCTGGAAAGGTTCCCCACTTTTAAAGATTCATGTGATTAAACTGAGACCGTCTGGATAATCCAGAATAATCTCTCCACCTCAAGGTCCTTAACCTTACTCACAATGGCCAAGTCCCTTTTGCCATTAAAGTAACATATTCACAGACGTTAGGATGTGGACATCTTTGGGGAGCTGGTTTTCTGTCCACACACACATCATTACTTGGCACAATGCCTGGCTTACAATACGTGCCTAGGAATGGTTACTTACTATGATATTACTATTGTTATTATTACAGCAGATTCAAAGGAATATGAGAAGAAAATGCCAGAGCCTCTGGGGTCAGGAGGCATGCAAGTCTGAACCAAATCAGTTGTAAATCCTGAGAATGCTCAGGTCTTAAGGAACTGCTCCAAAAGATACACAAATCTAGAGTTCCCATTTGGGCAGAAGTTTCTAATAAAAACTTTCTCACTGAACACTATCTGTTGCATGCTCGTGTGCTGGCAGAACAAACACTGCATGATGTTTCAGCACTTCCATACCAACAGCTAGAAGAGATTCCTCTCCTATCCCTCTGTGTCATATCAACCAGCTGGTCTAGTCTGGCTCATAAACGGCTGTCACCTGGTGCTGGGTGATCAGTGTTCTGTAAAAATCATTTGCAAAGAACTCCTAGCAACTGGTGGGGTGGAACCAAAAATGATCCCAAAGGTTGCCTCAACTTTATTCAAAGTTGGGCAGCTAGAAAGCCAGAAAACTAAACATAAAGTATACTGGACTGGGGCTATGGAATAGAAGTTCTTTGGATGGCTAGTAAACTTTCTCCCCCATTTTAACCAGACACTGCATAGATTTTGACACTGTTTAACATCCCCCCACAGTAGGTGAGACTGCCCGCTCCATGAGAGCAAGGAAATCAGCTGTCAATCTCCCATGCCTAGTTAAGTGTCTGGCACATAGTCAGGATCCAGTAAGAGGTGTTAAAGAATGAATGAATGAATGATTGATTGAATGGAAAGAGAATGACTGATGGGAAGATGAGCAAACCAGTATCACAACCAAGGGTGATACTTAGATTCTAAAGCAGGGGTTGACAATCTATGGCCCACTGGCCAAATCCACCAAGCAGCCCATTTTATATGGCCCCAGAAACACAGCCACACTCATTCCTTAAAGTATTGTCTGTGGCTGTTTTTCTACTACAAGCACAGAGCATGCGGCCTCCTTGTCTGCCAAACCTAAAATATTTACTAACTGGCCTTTTACAGAAAATGTTTACTGACCCCTGCTTTACAATATATATGGTAGCTCATCAGAATAATCCTGGGATCTTTTATATGCAGCTTCCTAGGCCCAGGATCTGAATTTTAACTAGTTTCCCAAAGTTTGAGAATCCTTGCACTAAAAGGGTAGTGACTTGATTTCACTAGGGCAGTGTTCTAAATGTTTAGATTGAACCAGAATCACCCCAAAAGTTGGTTAAAGACACAGATTGTCAGGCCCTGCCCCGAGAGTTTCTGACTCAGCAGGGCTGGCAGGGGACTGAGCGTGTCCACTTCCTAGGCACATCCCCAAGTGACGCTGATGTTGCTGGTCCAAGGGACACCCATGGAGAACCACTGCACAAGGGCTACCCAACGCCCATCACTGTTGAGAAGTCACTCGTGCTCCACATGTTAGCAGTAGATTCTGGGTTGAGTATGTCCCACATTTGGAAATTTGGAATGAATTCTTCCTGCAACGCTGTGGCAATAAAGAATATGAACTGTGAATGCATTAGGAGGCCAAGGAAGCAAGCTGTCAGAGAGAAAGGCACTTGGTGACTGTGGCTGAAATACTTTCTATGGTGTTTCATCACCTACAAAGTTGATTCCCCATCTACTATCTCATTTAGACCCCAGAACACCCCTGTGGGGAGAAATTATTATGACATAATCCTCATCCCCATTTTTTAGGAGAATGAGGCTCAGGGGGTTAAAAACAGAGACAAGTTCCTCCTCCCTCCACTGCACTCACCTGTTCAAGGACAATCTCTCTAAGCCCTGTCTTGCTTTGTTCTTTCTTTTCTCTCCTTATCTACCACCTTTTCTCCTCTACTGACTCTCTTACACTTGGCCTCAAACCTGTCCAAGTCTCTCCCTTCCTAAAAATACACCCTTTGAGGCACTGTGTCTTCTCCTAGATAACAATGCCATCTCTCATCTTCCCTTTTTCTGCCCGAGGGCAAGCAATCCACACTCTCCAATGTGACCACCTGTCCTCCCTTTTGCCCAAAGAGCAGTCCACTCTCCCACTGTGCCTCCTCCCCTCCCACGCCCTCCTCAACTATCAGCTCTTCCTAGTCCGTCCTCCTCCACAGAAATTCTGTTCCGTGTCACACTGTCCGATAAAATACAATGCAAGCCACATAGGTAATTTCACATTTTATTGTACAAACAGGTGGAATCAATTCTAATAAGGTATCTTATTTAACCCAACAGATCCAAAATATTATCATTTCAAGGTGCAATCACTATAAAAACGATTAATGAGATATTTTACATTCTTTCTTTTTCATAGTAAAGCAAGCTGAAATCCAGTGTGAATTTTACATTCACAGCACACCTCAGCTCGGTCTAGCTGCATTTACTCTGCTCAGTAGCCACCTGTGGTCAGTGACAGCACAGGTCTCTGTGTTCAAGATGACCTTCTGGTAGACACAGCCCAGGAGTCTATGTCTGGTAGACCTAGCCCGGGACATAGCCCAGCAGTCTTTCAGACCTGGTGTTAGTGAATCTTTCTTCTGCCAACTGTTACCTCTCTTTTTCTCCTTGCCCACTCTCCTCCATTGTTTTCCGAGACACTTCCTTCTCCTTGTCCTTCTCCTACATTCCTGATCATTCCTTCTTATGGGCACCTCTTCCTTCACTTAACTCTTCAAGAGTTGGTGTTCCCGAAGGTTCTGTTTTCTATCCTCTCTCAGTGCATCATTTACTTGGAAATTTTATACACTCTTTATGATTTTAACTATATGCTGATGGATCTCAAATCCATATTTCTAGGCCTGATCATTCCATTTGGCTTCTGTATACAAATGACTGGGCATTCAAGGTACCATATAAGCCACTTGAATTCAACAGACTCTAAAACTAGCCTTATAATCCACCACCTGAACCTGCTCAGTGAATGATACATTAATCTATGGGCCATCCAGACCAAAAACCCTAGAGCAATGGTTCTAAACAGGGGGTGATTTCCCCCCCGGGGGGACATTAGGCAATGTCTGAAGACACATTTAGTTGTCACAGCTTCAGAGGAGAGGATGATACTGACATCTAATGGGTAAAGACCAGAGATACTATTAAACATCCTACAGTGCACAAGAAAACTCCCCACAACAAAGAATTATCCAGTGAAATTGGATCTTTATCTTATACCATTCACAAAAATCAACTTAAAATGGAATAAAAGGCTTAAATCTAAGACCCCAAACTGTAAAACTCCTAGAAGAAGACATAGAGGGAAAGCTTCATGACATTGGTCTTGGCAGTGATTTCTTGGATATGACACCAAAGCACAGGCAATGAACACAAACATAGATAGGACTACATCAGCCTAAAAAGCCTGTGCATAGCAAAGGAAAAAATCAACAGAGTGAAAAGGCAACCTCCAGAATGGGAGAAAATATTTCCCAACCCTATATCTGATAAATGGTTAATTTCCAAAATATATAAGAAAATCCTACAATCCTAAATAACCTGATTTAAAAATGGGCAAAGGACTTCAACAGACATTTCTGCAAAGGCCAACAGGCACATGAAAAGATGCTCAACATCACTAGTCATCAGGGAAATGCAAATCAAAACCACAATGAGATATCACCTCACACCTGTTAGGATGCCTGTCATCGAAAAAACAAAGGATACCAAGTGTTGACAAGGATGTAGAGAAAAGGGAACTCTGGTGCACTGTTGATGGGAATGTAAATTGAGGCAGCCACTATGGAAAACAGTATGCAGGTTTCGCAATCCCACTTCTTGGAAACTGAACAAAGTTATTGAAATCAGGATCTCAAAGACATATCTGCACTCCCATGTTCACTGCAGCATTTATTCACAATATCCATGATATGTTGACAACCCAAATGTCCATTACCAGATAAATGGGTAGAGAAAATATGGCATATACATACAGCAGAATACTATTCAGCCTTAAAAAAGGAAATTCTGCCATTTGTGACAACATGGATGAACCTGGAGGACGTTACACTAAGTGAAATAAGCTACATAACAGGACAAATACTACATGATATACCACTTAAATGAGAAATCTAAAATAGTCAAACTCACAGAAGCAGAGGGTAGAACAGTGGTTGCCAGGAGTTGGGGGAGGGGAAATGGGGAGTTGCTGTTCAATGGGTATATTCAGTTATGCAAGATCAATAAGTTCTAAAGATCTGCCTATAACATAATGCTTATAGTTAATAACACTGTATTGTAGACTTAAAATTTTGTTAAGAGGCTAGATCTCTTGTTATGTGTTCTTACCATAATAACAACAAAAAAAGAATTATCCAGTCCAAAATGTCGAGTTCCACTGTTGAGAAACACTGCTTTAAAGCCTTTCCACTCAAAGAGTAGCCAGGGACCAGCTGCATCAGCATCGTATGGGAGCCTAATAAACATGCATCTTCTTGGACCCAGACCTACTGAACTAGAATCTCTAAAGTGGGGCCCAGAATCAGTGTTTTAACAAGCTCTCCAGGTGACTGTTACGTACATTAAAGTTTGAGAATCATTGCTCTAGGTAGAGACAACTTTAATGCCAAAGACATCCACTGAGTTCTTGTTCTGTGTCAAGCAACAGAATAGTTGATACAGAAAAAGAAGTTCAAATTCAAAGTTTGAGTGAGCACATGACTTCAGCCTTCAGGATCCAACCTCCTGGGCCCCAGGTGAATCATTTAACTCTTTTCTCCCTTTATTACACTATTCCAGAAGAAATCAACCTATAAAGTTCATGGTCCAAAGCAACAAGTATATGATACAGTATGCTTCTTATTCCTGGAGTTCAGAGTGGATTTCTTCAAGTTTGAAACTAATAAACAGAGCAGTGCTTGGTGCATTGCCCATTAGAGAGACTGGAGCAGAGACCAATGCAGGAAAATCCTCAACCCTTTTCACCCTGTTAAACTCAGTTTATATTTTAAAACATGAAAGAAAGTGATCTCGAGATATGTGGATAAAGATATAAGCTGGATATACTAAGGAAAAGAGGCTTTGAGGATTGCTGAATTTCACTCAGCTGCTGGCAAGCCCTAAAAAGAATTAACCTAGAGGGAAAACAAATTTGGAATCCAGTTCTGGTTCTGCCTTGACTGTGTGAAATTAAAAAAAAAAAAATCATTCTAGCTCAGGAATATGTATTAAGCATCCTTGATGAGCCAGGCACGAGGCTAGGCTCTGGGGATATAGTAAACAAAGCAGTCAATGTCTCCAACCTTAGGGAGGTCAGAGCCAGTGAACTCTCAATGGGAGAAACATTGGATGTATCAAATATGGTCCCTTCCCCTGAGAAACTCAAAACTAGGTGATGAGGAAGACAAACAGATCTTACAATTGCAGGACGATGTGGTAAATACTAAAGTATGGAGATGAAAAGGTCACTCCCTCTGGGAGACAGAGGAAGGCTTTCTCAAGAAGGCAAGGAGTTGTGCAGATAGACCTTTGAGAGAGGCAGGACAGGAGGGACACTGGAGGAAGGAGGGGACAAGTTAGAAGCTATTTCAGAGGTCCTGTAAGGAGATGATGAGGGCACGAACAAACGACATGGTGGCAAGGATAGAGAGGGGCAGGCAGGGTCAAGTGGGGTGAATTAAAGGTGGCTACACATTCCTTGCCAGCCCCCCCCCCACCCTGCCAATGGCAGATGGGTCCTTTCTCCTCCTCTTGAATCTAGTTGGCCTCATGACTGTGTGGCCAATAGAAAGTATCTGAAATAAAGAATTTACTGGGTGGACTTAATATGAGAATGGAGATGACATTAGAAAGAATCAGAGAACTTCAAGATAGATCAGTAGAAATGACTCAATATGAATGAGAGACATTTTAAAAAATTAGCAGAGCAAGGTCTCTGAAAGAGAGAAAATGGGATAGAAAAAAATATTGGAGAATGACGGCTAAAAGCCCCCCAAATTTGGTGAAAAGCCTAAATTTACAAATTCAAAAAGCTCTGCAAACCCCAAACAGAATATATGTGAAGAAAACCATGCACATCATAGTCAAACTAATGAAAATCAGAAGAAAAATAAAATCTTGAAATTAGGAAGAAAAAAATGACATATTATATACAGAAAACGATGACTCAAAAGTTTCACAGGTTTAACAGAAACTGTATAGAGTCCAGGACACAGTGGAATAACATCTTTAAAGTGCTGAAAGAAAACTCCTGAATTCTGTATTGGGTGAAAACGCCTCTCAAGAATGAAGTAAGTAAAAAGAGTGGATATATGTATATGTATAACTGATAAACTTTGCTGTATAGCAGAAACTAATGCAACATTGTAAATCAACTATACTCTAATAAAAATTTAAAATAAATAAAATAAAATGAGTCTTAGGTTTTGAAAAATAAAAAAGAGTGAAAGCAAGTTAAAGACTTCTTAAATAAAAGAAAACTAAGAGAATTCATTGCCAATAGACCAATACTTCAAGAAATGCTGAAGGAAGTCCTTCACGCTGAGGGAAAATAATACCAGAGGGAAACCCAGATTCTTTCAGGAACAAATGAAGAGCATTAGAAACAGTAAATATCTGGGTAAGTGTAGAAGTTTATTTTTCCTCTTAATTTAAAAAATACATATGCATATGGCTGTGTAAAGCAAAATTTCTTACATTGTCTCCTGCAACTTTTAATGTATATAGATTCTGTGGACATCACACCACAGCCTAAAGGATGTTGAGCGGTGGTAAATGGGTACATCCAGTAAAAGATTTCTGCATTTTACCTTAAGTGGTACAATATAAACTGACATAACCTGTGAAAAGCTAAGAATGTTTCATGTAATCCCCAGGGCAATCGCTTTAAAAAGGCAAGAAACATAGCTAAAACCAACAAGTAAATTAAAATGGAATTCTAAAATATCCTAAAAAAAATGTTTAAGGTAGGTGTGGCCGGCAGAATAGTCCCCAAAGATGCCCATGCTCTAATCTTTAGATCCTATGAATATATCATTACATGAAAAAAAAAGATTGCAGAAGTAGTTAAGGACATTAAAAAAAGGATATTAGCCCACTGAGCCCAATGTATCACATATCCTTAAAAGCAGAGAACTTTCTCCAGCTGAAATCAGAGAGATGGGGCAGAGGAGTCAGATTCACTGAGTCAAAGGGTGAGAGGGACAAGACCAGCCATTGCTGGAGGGGGACACATGGGAAGCCTGAGAAGGAAAGTGGGTGCCTCTGGGAGCAAAGACCAGCCCCCAACCCACAGACAGCAAGGAAATGCAAACCTCAGTCCTGCAACCCTTAAGTCTGTGGTCATTTGTTACAGCAACAATAGAAAGCCAATACAGAAGAGAGAAGAGAAGAATAAAAAACGGGAGAAATACAGAAGACAAAGTAATAAAATGGTATACACCTAATCCATACACATCCACAGTCACATTTAGTGGTACTGGACTAAAGGGCAGAGATTATCAGAATGGGTTAGAAAAAGCAAGACCAACTATTTGCTATCTTTAAGAGATGTACTTTAAATATAAAGACACAGGCAAATTGAAAGTAAATTAATGGAGAAAGATATACCACACAGCCAGTAAGCGTTAGAAGGCTGGAGCGTCCGTAGTAGCATCAGATAAAACAGACTTCAAGACACAGAGTATTTACCACAGGGACATTTCATAATGATAAAAGGGTCAATTCATCAGGAAGATGGAATATTCATAAATGTGTATGCACTTAATAATAGAATCCCCAAACATATGAAGTACGAAAGGGAGAAACAGACAACTCCATAATCGCAATTTCCCTTCAATCACAGATATTTGGGATTACTTATTATTTGTCTATAAATCAACTCAACTTTTAAAATGTAATTAAGCTATTTTAAGGGAAATTTTATAGCTAGCATAAATAGGAAACTGTCACTTACATAAGTTCTCACCATAAAAATAAAACAAACCATATTCTTATATCCCAGCATTAGTGCATGCCCACTCTTTGAGTCCCCGTTCTTTCATGCTGGGGCTACACCACCTAAAAGCATCTTATTCACCTGACGCATCCCACATTCTGGGAAACACTGATGCAACCCAACTCTCTCATATGTGCAAGGGAGACTAACTGGTCTCGTGTCACAAAACAAGGGACTATCAGACACCCCATCTTCTGATCCTTTGCTAGAACCCAACAGAAAATCCAAAGGTCCAAAATCCTGAACCAACTCAGAGTTACATGTGTATATTATACATATTTAAAATTTTCTATATATTATGATGTTTTGACATCCTTAAAAGACTTTCTGACTTTTTAATGGGAGAAATTGCACCTTCTGGGGCTATCCAATTCTTAGATATTGCAAGGACTCAGGAGCACACCCTTGATGCAAACAAACCAATCTGGAGCCACACAGCCTCTATCTGGCCCATAAATTCCAGGAGGCAATATTGCCTTAATCATCCAAGGACCAGGTGCTGGGCAACTACACACCACCCCTATAGTGTAGAGCCCGCCAAAATTATTCAAAGTAGCTAGTCCCAAGCTGTTTACACTGTCTTGCCTTTCCCTTGGAAACCCCAATAAAAGGTCTGTCCTGAAATTTTCCCTCCTCCCAGCTTCCACTTCCCGACCCAAACCAGGTAGCTCTCCTCCCTTGGTCCTGCTGTGCCTCTCGTTTCAGGAGAACCATGAATAACATGAAAGTTTTCTTTCAATGGCACTGGCATTCCCACGTCATCCATCAGTCATCTTTATAAATTAAAACCTGGACCCAGACCAGTGTGCCGAGAGCAATCAGCATCCAGGAATACTCAGAGCCACGTCTGTTTGTCCAACACGACTGATGTCATCAGCAGATTTACAGAAAACTGGGAGGGAGCGCTCCAATTCCAGTAATGGAATCTCAGGCAGGTGCCCCTACATCCCCCCACCTCACAGGAGCCTCACAAAGGATGCAGGTCCTCTGAAGCTGTTCAGCGGGCATGACTTGCTAATTCATCCCTCGGAGGGAAGCCACCATCCATCAGGTGGCCGGCCTGACAGCACACTGGGTGAGGAATGAGATCTCGAAATCCATGTGTTATCAGGGAAAGGCTGCCATATTAGTGGAATACAAAATAGTTTATCTTGCCTAGGCTCCGCTCATTGCTGTAAATGAACTTCGTCCAATCTTGCCTCTGCTTCCAACAACAAAGAAGAAGTTAACTCTCTGCATTCCCTAATTGAGCATGGTGATTAATCCCTAATCGACCAGTGTGTTACATGGCACCCATTCAACATGAAGCTGGCCTGCAAGACCCCAGGTTCAAACCTTAAACAGATCTGGATTTTAGTCCTTGGGTATTTGCTAATTGATTGATTTTAGGAAGTTAGTTAAATCTCTAAATAATTTTTTAATCTGTAAAACTGAGGAAATATTATTTACCTCATTCTAAGTGAGCAAATTATAATAAAAATTAATAGCATTCACGGCATGCCATCTGCCAGGTATTACGTAAAGCCCTTTACGTGTCCTGGAGCAGGTGTGCAGACTGTAAAGAAGAGCTGTGTGCACGTCTAGCTGCTCAGTGTATAGAGTACCACCCACTCCACGGTTGAGAGTTGAAGGCAGAGCTCAAGCACATACATGTTTGGGCAACTCTGCCACTGAATTTTAACTATTGTAGCAGAGCAAAATTTGCCGCCCCAAAACGTGCCTCTTTGGCATGCGAATTGCTTCGAGCTAAAGCAATCAAGGCCCAAAGATTCGGGAAGAACCTTTGACCTTCCTCCTAACTGCCTAAAAGGATTTAGATAGAGGACCTGTTCCAGAAAGAACTATCACAACAGATAATTATGAACTCGGTGTATGGCAGTATATGAACTCGGTGTAGTAGACAGGGAGGAACCTAGCAAGGCTGGTTTAATCAAAGTCCTCGCTCTGTCTGTAGGTGGCCCAGCAAACATTTGCTCGTTTGCATCTTCCTGTAAATTGCCTTCCTCTCTTTTGAAGTTCCAAACCCCTATCCTCTTCTCCTCTCAGATAACATATAAGCCTCAACTGCCTGACTAGTCCTTGGGTCCTTTATTCTTATGGAGCCCCCGCGTACATAAGCAATTAAATCTGGTTTTCTGTTGTTAATGTGTCTCATGTCAATTTAATTCTTAGACCAGCCCGAAGAACCTAGAAAGAGCAGAGGAGAATTTTTCCTTCCCCAACACTAGCACATATGTAAATGTTCCCAGTCCTCCCTCTATCCCTCCTCACACGCATGTGCGCACACACACACACACACTTCAGTTCAATCTGTTGACTTTCCCCAGGGAAGTAGACTTTGGTGAATATATACCTCTTATAACCTCAGTCCCAACTATAAGCAAACTGAAAATCCTTTCTAATTCACAAAAGAAGGAGGTTCTCAAGTATGCTGATCCTGGACCTTGACCACAGAGGTGTCGAAGAAAAAAGAGCTTTGGCAAGAACAAGGCAGCAATGGTTTGAGAAGGCAGTGGACTTGGAGTTAGAATTTGGATCCTGGCTCTGCTGCTTATTAGCTGCGTGAGCTTGGACACATTCTTCACCTTTCTGAGCCTCTTCTGTGCAACATGAAACATTGGATGCTACATTTTTTGGATGCTACATTTCTAGAACACTGCAAAGCACCAACCACTCACATTTCAAAGCATCCATGGAGAAGCTGTGTGATTCAGGGAATGGGGGCTGCACAGGCCTGGTTCAGCTTCTTGTCTGTGTGAACTTGAGCAGTTCTTCTAACCTCACTTAGCCTCAGTGTGCTTATTTGTAGAAAGGTGGTTATAATTCCTAGCCTGGCAATTCCTAGCCTGGCTGGGCTTTTGTAAGGATTATCGTGAGTATGCATAGTGCTCCACAGGTCTTCTCCCCCTCCTTTTCCTCCTTCCCCTCCTCCTCCTCCTCCTTCTCCTCCCAAAGAAAAGATCTATCCTCAGTGACAATATCAAATTTCTCCCACTCTGTGACTTGGGTCAAGTTCACCATGAAAACAACTGTGCCAGTCGGAACATTCCTCCAGAAGGCTTTTCATTACTCTTCTCTTTGGAGAAGAGAAAACAGGGAATCAAGAGTAGGCGTCTCTCAGAAGATGAAAGCAACTCGCTTCGTATTCTGAGCTGCCGAGCCGATGCTCCACCGGAACCAGTGATGTCTTAATCTCTGTTCTGATGGCATGACGTGGCTCTGGTTCTCCATCTCAAATGGCAGGTTACTCAGCAAGACAGAGGGAGAGCAGCAGGATGTGACAGTGGATTCTGCTATGTACCCACAGACACTTGTAAGACATTAAAAAAGTTGTACCCACATTTCCTACTCCTACAGCAAAACCTGTGAAGTAATGCTGACATTGGTTTGAGAAGCATATGGAATCTCACTTCTTTTTTCAACACAAGCCCCTCCCGCTGGTCATGCCGTGCACAGCGTAAACTGACCTCTCTGGTTGTAAGAAGAGTGAGGTAAGAGGAGACTAAGACTATGAACAGGTTTAAATACAAAGGTTTATAAGAGACTACTACAAACAACTCTATGCCAATAAAATGGACAACCACGAAGAAATGGACAAATTCTTGGAAAGGTACAATTTTCCAAGACTCAACCAGGAAGAATTAGAAAATATAAACAGACCTATCACAAGTAATGAAATTGAAATTGTAATTAAAAATCTTCCAACAAACAAAAAAGTCCAGGACCAGATGGCTTCACAGGTGAATTCTATCAAACATTTTGACAAGAGCTAACACCCATCCTTCTCAAACTCTTCCAAAAAATTGCAGAGGAAGGAACACTCCCAAATTCATTCTATGAGACCACCATCACCCTGATACCAAAGCCAGACAAAGATATCACGAAAAAAGAAAATTACAGACCAATATCACTGATGAACATAGATGCAAAAATCCTGAACAAAATACTAGCAAACAGAATCCAACAACATATTAAAAGGATCATAAACCATGATCAAGTGGGGTTTATCCCAGGGATGCAAGGATTCTTCAATATATGCAAATCAATCAATGTGATAAACCATATCAACAAATTAAGGAATAAAAACCATATGATCATCTCAATAGATGCAGAAAAAGCTTTTGACAAAATTCAACACCCATTTATGATAAAAACTCTCCAGAAAATGGGCATAGAGGGAACCTACCTCAACATAATAAAGGCCATATATGACAAACCCACAGCAAACATCATACTCAATGGTGAAAAACTGAAAGCATTTCCACTAAGATCAGGAACAAAACAAGGATGTCCACTCTCACCACTCTCATTCGACTATAACAGGTTTTAGTTTATCTGCTTGGAGGAACACCAGTTCTGCAGTCCGATGAAAAGAATCCGAGCTTCTGTTCCGTGACTTACTAGCAATGACACAAGAGGGCTGCCTTGGTTCTCCCATCTATGAAATGAGAGGAACAATAAGGACAGACGACATGGTTATTCTGAAAGCCAAATTAGATCGAATTCCTTGGGCCACTCTCCCTCTCACTCACTGTTCCCTAACCACAATAGACCTCGACAGTTTCCAGACCGTGATCAGCTTTTTCTGGCCTCAGCGTCTTTGCACTTGCTGTTCCTTCATCCTGGAATGCTTTTCCCCTGACTCTTCCCATCTTTAGTGGCTCCTTTTCATCTTTCGGATTTCAACTTAAGTGTCACCTGCACTGAGCCATCTTCCTTTTCTAGAGAAGGGTCTTTGTCCATTAGTCTTTACCATGGCTCTCTGCTTTTATTTCTTCCTCCATAGCACTTTTTAAAATCTATCATTAGTTTTTTTCTCCTGTATATCAGTGTCTGAAGCTGGGGTCTTTTCATACTGTATCCTCATCATCTGGTGCAGTACCAGCCATCTAAGCAGTCAATAAATAGTCACTGAATGAATGAATGTATTCAAACACACTTGGGAACTATAAAGTTCTGTATACATAGAGACATTTGATATACATATATGTATGTATAGGAATACACACACACACACACACACACACACATAGAAAGTGAAATCTGATGATACTGATGTTAGTATCCTTATTAATGCCCAAATTGTTCCATCTCTGGCCATTGGGGACTTCGGGTTGGCTTCTGGGTTCTTTTGACCTTCAGTCTTTCTAACTGCTTTGGTCTCTGCTCTGAAATGATGCTCTAGGAAGGATCAGCCCCCACACCTTGAAAGAGCTACTTTCCCAGTGGTTTCTCTCAATGCAAAATAGTATTTGAAACCAAAATCTGATTCTAGAGGCGCTTATTGTTACGAGGTTGACTAGTATTCCAGAGTATACATATTTTAAGTTAAAATACATCATAAGTTCATCCTGATACTTTTTATTCAAGTTCAGGATTCAATCTCACAGATCTCTTCTTTCTCTTATGACAAAAGGCTCATTCTCCATGCCATCAACATAATTACTAATTTTCTTTATCCCACACTATACGCATACAAGTCTCAGAAAAACAATATTATTATTACTATCCCTGAAAATACTGAAAACAAGATTTTTTGCTATTCCTTTTGTCCTTAGGATGCATTATTCCATGTCGTATATACAAAGTTCTGTTTTAAAGTCATTTGGAATAGTTCTTTTCTGTGTGGTTATTGCAAAAATTAGATTTACTTGTTTTACTTTACTTTTAGTACTTAGGAATTGCTTTTTGTTTCATTTCTCATAATTAGATAAATATTTAAATATTTCTAAAATCAAATCTATAAAAATAGTATACATTCAAAGAAGTCTAGCTTCTACTCCACTGTATCCTATTTCTTCCTTCTTTCATAGGCAGCCACTATATTATACATACATATACGAGGTGTGTGTGTGTGTGTGTGTAGATAGATAGATAGATAGGTAGGCAGGCAAAGACTCTTTCACTATGTAATTCTCTTATTTTTTCAGTACCATTATTCAGTGTATATTTTCATATGTAGGATGATTTATCTTTATATTTTGAGGGTTATTGTTAAATAATATGCCTCTTTATAGGTTGAACTGTATCCCCCACCACACCCCCAGAATCCATATGTTTAGTCCTAACCCCTCTTACCTCAGAATGTGACCGTATTTGGAGACAGAGTTTTTACAGAGGAAATCAAGTTTAAAGTGAGGTCATTAGGGTGGCCCTAATCCAATATGGCTGCTGTCCTTATGAAAAGAGGGAGTTTGGAAATAGACACACACAGGGAGAACACCGTGTGAAGATGAAGGAAGAGACAGCTCAGGGTGATGCTTCCACAAGCCAAGGAGCACCAGGATTTCCCTGATAGGCTTATTCTTTTTTTTTTTTTTTTAATTATTAGCACCTTTTAATTATTTATTTATTTATTTATTTATTTAGGCTGTGTTGGGTCTTCGTTTCTGTGTGAGGGCTTCCTCCAGTTGCGGCAAGTGGGGGCCACTCTTCATCGCAGTGCGCGGGCCTCTCACTATCGTGGCCTCTCTTGTTGCGGAGCATAGGCTCCAGACGCGCAGGCTCAGTAGTTGTGGCTCACGGACCTAGTTGCTCCACGGCATGTGGGATCTTCCCAGACCAGGGCTTGAACCCATGTCCCCTGCATTAGCAGGCAGATTCTCAACCACTGTGCCACCAGGGAAGCCCGATAGGCTTATTCTTGATGAGACATTCTTTCAGCTACAAATGCGCACACACCAGTACGTGTGCCTTCCCTCACATGTACACTCATGTGTTCACACACACACACACACACACTCTAAAGAGTAACCTGACTCTCCATGAGGTTCTGCCAGAAACTAAATTATTGGCAAAAGTTGCCTGATTTGCCCATTTCTGAGTATGCTCCTCAGTTAAGTTGGATAGCTTGATTCCCTTGCCATCAATAAGAATAAACCAAATGGTGTTATTACAACATCCAGCTATGGGGCCAAATAATTTACATGTTCATTTCTATATGGTTAGCCATATGGAAAGGGAAGAAACTTCAATTTATCCTCTGGTTCCTATCTGTCTTCATTGTCAGAAGTGATTATTAGTGTTTTAAAAGGAAAATACATTGGAATGAGGTCATTATCTGGCTAAAACCATAGGTAATCACCATCATCTAGATTCTGGCAAATGGAGGGTTCTTAATCATTTGGCCGGAGTAACAACTTTGAAGGAAAAATAGCAGCGTTCACCTTTCTTTGGAAATAGAAATCATCAACACCACTATTCTACCTGGGTACCAAGATACACTGATAAGAAAGATAGAATATTCTACAACCAAGAAAAAAGTGTTTATGGAGACGTTGTAATAACATGGGAAATAAACATTTCCCATGTTTAAGTTTACACATTGGGTGAATAAAAGCAGGACACAAACACGCACAAGATGACCGTAAAAGATACTCATGAGGAAAAAAATAAGTTGAAAAACTATACATTGAAAAACAAAATATTATGGTAGTGATGGGATTACAAGTGATCTTTTTCTATTACATTTCATAGTATTTTCTATTTTAAACAACCAAAAGATTTTTTAAAGAAATAAAATGTGCTAGTTTTTTTAATTGAAGTATAGTTGATTTACAATGTTGTGTTAATTTCTGCTGTACAGCAAAGTGACTCGGTTATACACATATATACATTCTTTTTCATATTCTTTTCCGTTCTGGTTTATCACAGCATACTGAGTATGGTTCCCTGTGCTGTACAGCAGGACCTTGCTGTTCTTCCACTCTATATACACCAGTCTGCATCTGCTAATCCCAAACTCCCAGTCCATCCCCCAATATGCTAGTTCTGTCAGTTTATCTTGCAAGATCTAGATATCACTCTTCCTCTTCCAGAATCCCTACAGTCTCACATAGGGATTTTCCGTGCTCCAAACTTTTAGAGTGCGGGAGGCAGTAATTTGATAATTTGGTGAGCATCAGAATCACCTAAATAAGCTTTTTAAAGGCATATACCCGAGTTCCACTCCAGCCCCACTGAATCAGGATCTCTGGATATGGTGCCCAGGAATCTGTATTTTGAACCAGCATGTCTGGTGTTACTGGTGCAGTTGTTCCATGGACCCCACTCGGAGACATTGTATTAGGGACTTGACTTTTCACTGGGCACATAATTTGGTGCCTGCCACCAGGTTACTAATTATGGAAAAAACAGCCATGGCTTGTCCCAGAGCTCTCAAAACTTCACTGGTGAAAGAACAATAAAGATGACCCAAACACATGCTACCTCTTCCTTTTTTTAAAATATTCGTTATGTGGTTGCGTATCATAGCCTACTCACTTCCATCTGTAATTCAGAAGAAAAAAAGCAACTAGAATAATGTCATTTTCTTTGTATACCATTAGGCACTCCTGTGGAATTCCGCCTATTCACTAAGAATAGTATCTACCTGATAATGGCTACTTTATACCTTGGCCAAATGCAGCAAAAATAAATGAGGGCATATGAAAGTAAACAAATATGCCCACACATATTTAAAAAGCAGCATACTAAAAATATCTAGTCACCTCTGCTTTGAGCTAAGCTGAGAAAATAAAACCAATGACCCCAAATAGAAGCAAATGACTAGACATTCAAGTTGCATACATTTGGCTTAAATAAAAGCAAAGAAAGAGAAGTTCTCACTTACATGATATCTGTTTACTCTGCTTACCCAGTTCAGAGATAATGGTCTTAAATAGTTCTAGGAGGATCCTGGTGAACTCAGATCTAGGTTGGGTAGATACAACCATTCTAGAAGGGGTAATTCCCAAGCATGGAACCGATTTCCTAACTATCAAAAGGTTGCTCTACAAAAGTCAATGTCTTTTCAGACTGGGAGCTGAAAAGGAGTTGTGTCTGCCCAAGAGATGAATCCAAAAAGTGCAAGGCTAATACTAAGAACGGTTTACCTGAATCATCTCTAATCCTCACAGCAACCATTTTGCAGACAAGAAATCTGAGGCTTATAAAAAAAATACACCCAAGATGCAAACACTGGTTTCTCTGCTTCTGAAGTCTGCACGTCTCCCACTGCACCACCTGACGGAGGCAATGGAAGAATACCAGGTGCAAGGAGAAATATGGGCCTGTCGGCAGCAAGAATCAACATGGAAGGAAGGAGATGCCAAGATGTTTTGGGACTGTGTCTCCACTAGACATGGAAAAAAAGAGGCCCTTGTTGTAAATATGTATTTGTGTGTATGCATGTCTCACAGATACATTTTTAGTAAAATTTTAAGACATAAGAACAGTGGACAAATCATTATGGATTACCACTCAATTAATGTTTTACAATTTGAACATACCCATGTAACCACTTACCAAATCAAGGTACAGAACATCACCAGAAACCTCCCTCCAAGTCTATTACCCCTAATGGTTATCTTCTATCTCCTCTCCCTCTCTCTCTCTCTCTCTCACACACACACACACACACACACACATTTTTAACAAGGACAAAGAATAAAGAACACTTTACACAACACCACAGAGCCCCACAGTACTCCCACTTTTGATATAATGTAGCCCAAGATCAACAAGAATCCAATGTTGTCAACCAGAAAGATGAGAAGGAAGAAAGGTATAATCAACAGACCTATCTAGCTAACAGTTTTCATCCTATAACTAACCAATATTTTCCCTTCAAGTCAATGTTGAAAACTTAATATGTTGGTCCATTTCTCTGCCTTAATAAGGAGATGATATCTTGATACGTGTTGAATCTTGATGTGTGATGCTGACCTTGGCAGGGTTTTGGCACCATCACCCTGAACATCAATAATCTTTGCCCAAAGATCAAAATTATAGGGTTGAGATAAAGATGAATGCTGATCGTAGATTCTGCCTAGTGGTAGAATTTTGAAAATGTTCTTTCTATTGGTATTTCTTTTACCTGTCTCTTTCTCATAAAGGTCAAGTGTAAGGGAAATTTTGGCTAACAGAGCTCGTAAGGTAGTTTTTGGATAATACAGTTTTCTTGTTTTAACAAATGACCTGATATTTATAAGATGCCAATGTCCTCATTAAAAAGAAAATAGAATAAAAGCAAATGCCTGGCATTTCTTAATGAGACACTGCACTCAGCACGTTACAAGAGTTATCAGATTTAATGCTCCCAATAATCTAATATCAGGTACTATTAACTCAGTTTGCAGATTAGGAAAATACTTCCCAAAGAGGAAATGACGTCCCCAAGGTGGAGAAACAATTTAATCTTGGTCATCTAACCCCAAAGTCTAGCTCTGAATTACTAAATGATCCAACTGGTAAAATAAATGATGTGATTTCAAGTTGTAATCATGGTTCTTAATGTGAAGGCCTCTCAGATGATAAGACGGCTTACAAAGAAAGCTGGAAGAAGTGAAGAGAGGGATTAATCTATCTAGAAGCTCTGGGAGTTTATGTTCCCATGTGAAGATGGAATAGGGATGAGATATTCTATTTGCTCAGCAGAAAAAGGGCCAGCTGCACTCTGCCAGTTGACTGCAAACTGTTTGCGTCCCATTTCTTTGAGCCATCAAAGGTAAGAAACAGGTCAATATATTTCTCAGTGCCTGAAGTTAGGGAGAGGTATCTATGGCTAAAATAACCTGCCCTGCTTTAGCCTCTTCAACCAGAGGCAAAGAAAAGGACCAACTAACTCATTTATTGTGAATAATGTTCTGGATATTTGCTGATGGGAAGGTTATAAATTGTTCTTGATTTCATACAGAGGTTAGCTTTGCATCAACCAAGCCTAATAAATCAGGCCAAAGAGGAATCAAAGCAACCACGTGAAATGCCGTTCACAGGGAAATGTTGATAGTGAACAAATCTGAGACAGAGAGGCAATGCTCGACTGAGTGACAGTACATAATAGGAAATACAACAGGAGCTATTCTCGAGCCCTAATACATCTCCTTTCAATCTTGCTTCCAACACTATATTTTCCTTCAGTAAGTAATGATGATAAACTCTCATAGTTTTAAAAAAATTATTTTGTTTTCCCTAAGAATTGAGACTCTTCCATTTCAAATCTCTGCTGTGCGTGGGATGTGTCTCCATCCTGTATTGAAGGTGGGGAACCAAAGACACAGAGTAATTGGGTGACCTCCTCAAAGGCACCCAATCACTCTGTCAAAAGGGAGAACTAAGGCCAAAACCTAAGTCTGCCCCATCTCCACTCCCACCCCTTGGTAAAGACCCCAGGTACCAGGTCAACAGGGGCAAGAAACCTCAAGGTACATCATGAGTCAGTGTAGATGCTTGTGGAAGGAAAGGGTTCAGTAGTTGTTCTCACTACTGTCCCAGATTTCAGAAGCATCACTGCAATCTCTTGGTTCTGCTGCAAGCTCATGTCGACTCACTTGCAAAGAGCCATTTGCTATCTTACAGGAATTGCAGATGGATACTTATTCTTGAACATTCTGGAGCAAGGGAAGAAGAAATTCACCATACAGAATATGATCCTGTGTGCTATCATCTCACATCTTTGGCACAAATACTCAGCAATAAGGGTAATGCTGTGAAACTCCTCCTTTCCCACTTAAAAAAACAAAATGAAGGGACTTCCCTGGTGGTTCAGTGGTTAAGAATCCGTCTGCCAATGCCGGGGACACGGGTTCGAGCCCTGGTCCCTGGCCCGGGAAGATCCCACATGCTGCGGAGCAACTAAGCCCGTGCGCCACAACTACTGAGCCTGCACTCTAGAGCCTGCGAGCCACAACTACTGAAGCCCGCACGCCTAGAGCCCGTGCTCTGCAACAAGAGAAGCCACCTCAGTGAGAAGCCTGCGCACCGCAACAAGGAGTAGCCCCCACTCACCACAACTAGAGAAAGCCCGCGCGCAGCAACGAAGACCTAATGCAGCCAAAAATAAATTAATTAATTTTTTTAAAAAAATGAAAACCCTCGCTCTTCAATGACGAGGTTCATTTTTTTCCAATTCCCAAGGCAAACTGCTGAAGAGAGCCTTGCCCCTGTCAGAATACAAAACCCATTTATCAGGTCCTGGAGAGTTTCTTTCTGTTATTTGAGGAGGTAACTTGAGTTACCTGTCTCATCTCGCCTGTGCCCATGCTTTCTATCTCCTTCTCTCTGAGGCAATAAAGGAAAATGTCATTGTTCAGGGGACGGTGGAGCCCTCCACAATCCCAGGTGAGAGGTGGAATGAGAGGGTCTCAGCTACGGGATCCAATCAATTAGGAAGAAAACATTGTCTTAACTAAGTTCTGTCCCAAGGATTGACGTCCCCAAAAGGCTAGCCTTTGTGTGTCAAAGGAGTGGGGAGACTAGAGAGTTAATTCGCTTTTCTAAATGCAGGGGCAAGAAGAGGGGACTATTGATTTCTATCAAAATAGACAGAGAGCAAATAGAAGAGAAGACCACAGACAGGGAAGGATTTGAATACAAATGGAAACCACCATGTATAACATTGAGAGTTTCTGGATGAAGTTTCAGGCCAGGGGCACCTACATCACTACAGCACAAAAAAAAAATTAAGCAACATTCTAGGCTCAACATCTGCATGTCATTGGATTGTTTTTATCCTAAAAATGTTTCCTATTGCCTCCAGTTGCTGTGGTAATGGAGGTGTTCTTGGCCAAGATCTTGATGACAATAAATAAGCAAACAAACAACCTAATTTCAGCTAGTTTTACAAGAAGCAAATAAACGTAAGCTGACATGATAGTGTGTGACAAAGGAGGGACACCACCGGGGACTGAGCTGGCAGTACAGATGTCCAAAAGGTCGAGAGATGGGCTTCAGGGAGCTAAAAAATCTCTTGAGATTGGAGAAAATGAAAACTATTATATGTATGTGCATGTTCCTGTGAAGAGAGTCCTTGGTTTTCAACAAATTCTCCAAGGTATCTTTTCCACCTTACAAAAGGTTAGAAATAACTGCAAGGGAGAATCATGACAAGGCCACTCTGAGGACCCAAATGATAAGAAGAAACTGGGCATGTGAAGACTTGGGGAGGGTTGGGGAAGGGACAAGGGAAGGTAAGGCTAAGCTGATGTAGGTGATAAAGAAACAGTCCAGAGAATTTGAGGAACAAACAAAAGACGAGAGATTTTTAAGCAGGTTCACGGAAGGGAAAATGAGGAACTAGGATTGTTTAAAGACTTTCTAGGTGTTCACCCCTCAGGAGGTTCAATAAAGACTAGAATTTTGTTGTCGTTGTTTTGGCTGAGATATCGTGAGGAAGTCTCACTCTTTCCAAACACACTGGCACCGATTCAAGGGGGAAAAAGTTTGAAATGATGTGAGCAAATGAAGAAGGGCTTCAAACCAGTCTGACCCAGAATGAAATCTCCCAAACAGATAAACGCACCCAAGGTCCTCGTCATCTGATATCAACACTTCCCACTTCCTTGTCTCCCCACCTCCAACACACATACACACACACACTCCATACACTGTGCTTATAAAGTTAATGATTCTTGCATTCTACATCTCCCAGTCAATTTCCTTTGAGTGGTTCCCCCAATCCTATATCCTCAGAATGCCTTTTCAGTGCAAGGGGTAGTGGTCCCTATGACCCTAACTGCCATTTACAGAGGGATAAGGGAGTGATGTGTGTAGAATTCTCCTGGCACCTTCAATGGATCTAAGATATAATGGGGGAGGGGCTTGTAAGGAGGTAGAAAAATAAAAGAAACAAGGAGAGGGCTTCCCTGGTGGCGCAGCGGTTGAGAATCTGCCTGCCAATGCAGGGGACACGGGTTCGAGCCCTGGTCTGGGAAGATCCCACGTGCCGCGGAGCGGCTGGACCCGTGAGCCACAACTGCTGAGCCTGCGCGTCTGGAGCCTGTGCTCCGCAACGAGAGAGGCCGCGATGGTGAGAGGCCCGCGCACCGCGATGAAGAGTGGCCCCCGCTCGCCGCAACTGGAGAGAGCCCTTGCACAGAAACGAAGACCCAACACAGCCATAAATAAATAAATAAATAAAATTTAAAAAAAAAAAGAAACAAGGAGAGTTGGAAGTACATTGAAGAGTGAGCAAAGAGGTAAAATAATCGACTAAGGAGGTAAAATAACAGACTAACAGGAGGGACCAAGAGAGAGCAAGGAGTAAGAGGGTTGAGACAAGGAAGGAAGAGAACAGAAGGAAACAGAATGAGAAAGGAGGGTTTAGAAAAGAAAGAAAGGAGACACAAGTGTGGAAATAAATAAAAGGATGGAAGACAAGGATGCCAGAAAGGGAAGAAGCAAGGCGACCAAGAAAATGGCAGAGTGATGCAAGGTGGAAGGTCCTCTCCAACAATTACATTCAACTGCGTCATCATTTGCTTCTTTCTGCCTTGATGACTCAGCTGCAGAAGGAGCTAGCCTCAGTCTCTTCCACAATGTTGCACTGTGTGAAAGCACTTCTGCTCCCACTGCTATGATGCACACTCCCTGTGCTCTCCCAAACGGAGATTCTTTCAGACTGAGGCACACAAGGAAACTGAGTTCAACTAAATGCAAACTGAACTTCAGAAGACCTGCTACTACCCATTACCATAATCATTAAGAGAGAAAATTAATCGCCTGAGGCCACAGTGTGGAAATCCAACTAGACATCTTCTCCCAAGTGATCAGTCCCTGAGTGGATTTTGGTGGGCACACCTGTAAGTAATTTTCCAAATTCTTTTGTCTACACAGAATTTCCTTTGTCAGGATCTGTCATCACATATACATAATTGTTTTGGTTGTTGTTGAATATCTATCTCCCCCAGTGCACTATAAACTCCATCCATGGAAACAGGCCATGCCTATTTTTTAATTCCCTAGCATTTGGTGCATAATAACCACTCATTAAATAATTCTGATGGATGGACATAGAGAATATCATAGTAAGTAAAGTAAGTCAAGCAAAGAAAGACAAATATTATATGATATCACTTACATGTGGAGTCTAAAGATTAATAGAAATGAATCTATATACAAAACAGAAACAGACTCACAGACATAGAAAACAAACTTATTGTTACCAAAGGGGAAAGGGATGGGGGGCAGGGATAAATTAGAAGTATGGAATTAACAGATACAAACTACTATACATAAAATAGGTAAGCAACAAGGATTTACTATAACACAGGGAATTATATTCAATATCTTATAATAACCTATAATGGAAAATAATCTGAAATATATATATATATGTATAACTGAATCACTTTGCTGTACAGGAGAAATTAACACAACATTGTAAATCAAGTATACTTCAATAAAAAATAATCATAATTCTGAAGAATGGGTAAATGAATGGGGGGTGAGAATCCCAAACCAGAATTCACAGTTCTTAATAAGGAAAAAAATACTGCTCATTTTTCTGGTCTAATTCCTCCACCAGGTTTTTTTTTTTTTAATCATAAAATTATTTCTCATGCATTCAATAGTTAACTGCTATGAAGTTTCAAGCAAAAGACACCAATCTTTACACAATTCCTTAAGCTATGCTCTTCCGTTCTTTTAAGCAAATCACATTTTTTTTTTATCACCACCGTCTTCAAAATTTATCATACTGACAACAAAGAAAGAACAACTTGATTAAGCTTGAAAAACTTTCTCTAAAATCGAAACACTGATTGCCGAGTAAGACCCAACACAGTAGCTTCATCCTGAACTGGCCTCTAAGACGTCCTAACACTGGAACAAACCAATAATCACCAGCGTTTGAGATGTTATGGTTAAATTCGGTTTATCACATGGGGAGAAGACGGAGTCTGAAAGCCGTCACTCTTCAACACTCCCCACACATGCTGTTCAGAACGCTCCAAAGAGTAGAGTTAATGGTGTGATAAACAATTTCACCCAAATTCCACCCCAGGGCCTCTCTGCCTCACTGTGGCCTTCTCCCTGTGCCTTTTTCTCAGCATTGTTGGTCTCTTTCTCTCTTTCACTCTGTTTCTTGTTTTCTTTCAATTCCATCCATTTATACGTACACATTCAATATATGAACATATTCTCCTTTGGCAAATCCAAACACTGATCTCTTGACCATCACCCCTAATCCCACAGCAACTGCTGCAGTGTTATAAACTTGTTGTGTTCCCATCCAAACCTCTGCCTGTGCATTTATGAGCCCATATTTATATATAGAATTATATCACCCTGTTTCATAACTTTTTACATAAATAACCAGATATGCTTTTTGTTCTATAACTAGCTGTTTTCACCCAAAACAACGTCTTAGAGACCGCTCCACATCAGTATAAGACCCTATTTTGTTCTATCGAGTTCTTTTTTCTCATGGTACAGGTGAGTTATGGACCTACATGTTTGGTTATTTTTGTTGCCATTGCTACATGCCACACCACGGATGAACCTCAAAAACATGCTAAATGAAAGAATCCTTACACAACACTGAATGATTCCATTTGTGAAATGGCCAGAATAGGTAAATCCATATAGAGGGAATGCAGATTGATGGTTGCTAGCGGCTGGGGGAGTGGGGAATGTTGAGTGCCTGCTTAATAAGTATGGGCTTTCCATTTGGGTGATAAAAAAAAAGTTCTGGAACTAGATAATGGTGATGGCTGCACAACATGGTGAATGTACTTAGTGCCACAAAAGTGTACACACTTTAAAAGTAGTTAAAGTAGTAAACTTTACATTATGGGTATTTTACTGAAATAAAACAAATGTAGACCTGCTGAATCGCAGAGTAGATGCTCTTTTGATTTTAATAAAGAACAGCAAATTGCCCTGCCAAACCTTACCTCTTTTCTCTGTGTTTGTATTATTTGTAGTGTATCTCTTTCTATGTCTCATCCTCAATTTATTTCAGTATCCGTCTCTCTCCCTCCCTCTCTCGGCCCTTCTCCCTCCTCTTTCTCTCTCCTCCTCCTCTCTCCCTTGCTCCCACCCTGCCCTCTCGAGGCTCTATTTCCTTTTCAGGATTGTGGGGAACCCCTTCCGACCTTCCTCTCCAACTCCACGAATGGTTCTGATGATAGTCACCAATACTCCCTCAATTGCCCCCCCCAAATTCAGGTGTTGTATCCGTTCCAATGACATGCATGGCTTTCCCCTTCCTGCTGCTCAGGGATGAATTCCTAGATGGCTACCTGAGGAACACAAAAATACTAGGGAGGGGGGCGGTGCTGAGCGTAAGGATGCCTGGAATCCTTATCCCTGTAGTCGGGTCAGAGCCAGTGGAAGCACTACATCCACAGAACAACCAAAGTTAAGTTAGCGATTCCAACGTATCACAATTCCTATGATACGAGTTGAGTACTTCCCTCAGAACAGCACAGAACTTTACACTTAAGGCAGCCTCCCAGGCACCTGACGGTCCGGGAAGGACGTTTTTATGTCTACTACTTCCCAGCCATGTTAGGGAGGTAGCAGAGAGCAGTGGTTAAAGGCCCAGGTTCAGGTATCCAACTGCCTAGGTTCAGATCCTGACTCAACCGCTTAACTAATGAAGTGACCCTACGGGTATTAACTTACCTCTCTGAGCAGTATTTTGTCATCTTTACAATGAAGGATTGATCAAAATTAAGCAATAATATATGCAATACAATGAGCACAGGTCCTGTCACAAGACGTACTACTTTCCATCTGCTGCTGTAACAAATTACCATAACTTTAGTGGCTTGAGACAACACACATTTATTATCCTGCAATTCTGGAGGTCATAGGTTCTAAATGGGCTTCACTGGGCTAAAATCAAAGTGTCCACAGGGCTGTGTTCCTCTGGATGCTCTAGGGGAGAATCCATTTCTTTGATTTTCTCCAGCTTCTAGGATTTACCACATCCTTTGGGACACGTCTCCTCCCAGCAATCTCATTACTCCGACTCTGCTCCTTCTGCCTCTGTCATCACATCTCCTCCTCTGTCTCTGACCCTGATGCCTCCTTCCTTCACTTCTGAGGACCCTTGTGATGACATTGGGCCCCCCTGAAGAATCCAGGATAATCTCTCCATCTCAAGATCCTTAACTGAATCACACCTGCCAACTCCCTTTTGCCATGTGCAATAACACGTGCACAGATGCTGAGGATTAGGACATGGACATCTTTGGGAAGCCATTATTCTGCTGACCACATGTGGTAAGACTCATGTGTTAGCTGCTGCTGCTTCTTTTCTACTCCTACTAGTACAGAAGAAGAAAATTTCTTGTCCTCCTAAAAGGAAAATGAGAAGCATTCATGGCTCAGCTGTCAAGAGAGAAGGTAAAAATCCAATATCCTTTCATTAGAATTCCTCTAAAATTACTTGATACAACATCTCTTTCCTTTTCCACCAATGGGCCACTTGTTTGAAGTATCAAGCACTGAGTTATGTTCCTAAAGCTCTATTAAGTGACCCTAAAGTCCTTGAAGGTACTTTGGCATGGAATATCGAGAGAAACAGGGAAGAGAGAAGCAGCATTCTGGATATGGTGGACAATCTTATCTACACAGATTTCATTTTGTTGAGGAGAAAGGCAAAGATTATTCTTCTTTATCATGCTTCCTTTGTTTTGGACAGCATCTCATGAGCACTTTTTTCCTCCTTCTCTCTCCTTTTCTACTCTTTCCCTTCCCTGCTGCCCTTGCTCACTCCCTTCTCTCTCTTTCTCCAGAAATGGATGCAATACTGGGTATCTTCAGCTTTTCATCCCAATGGCTTTGATCCTAGTCTTAGTTGCAACACAAAAGGCAGACTTCACAAGTGACCTCCAAACTCCTGTTGGCCCCGGAAGTTTGTCCCATCACCTGCTGTATCCATGATGTGCAGGCAAGGGATCTGAATCCCTGAGAAAAATCCATTTAACAGAAAAAGGAATAAAGTTGCTGTGATGTGAAGAGCAGTGCACTGGGGTCAGCCCACCTTAGACTTGAACCTCACTTTACTTGGACAAGTTACTTTTCCTTTTTTGGCCTCAATTTCCTTGTCTGTAAGATCAGAGGCTGAGTGTTATGATCTCATGGGTCTCTTCCAGCTCTGAGATTGTGATTCTATCAAAAGAAGGTCTGTCTAAATCAAGCGTAGAAGAGCAGAAATGGCATAGACTTTGGAACCAGACCGTCCTGGGTTTGAATCATGGCCTCATTACTTACTAGCTGAGTGTATCTACCAGTTAGGATTCACCTGGTTGCAAATGACAGAAAATTCAAACTATCTTAAACAACAGAGAAGATATTATCTGGGATTAGCAGATGCAAACTATTATATATAGAATGGGTAAACAACAAGGTCCTACTGTTTAGCACAGGGAACTGTACTCAATATCCTGTGATAAACCATAGTGGAAAAGGACATGAAAAAGAATGCAAATCTATGTATAAATGAATCACTTTGCTGTACAGCAGAAATTAACACAACACTATAAACCAACTATACTTCAATAAAGTAAATTGAAAAAATAAAAATTAAATTAAAAATTTTTTTTAATTTTCAAAAGAGATATTATCAGCTAATGCGACTAGAATGATTGGTGACAAAGATGGCTTCAGGATTCTTTTGAGTCGTTGGACCAATGATGCCATCAAGATTTTGTCCTTTCCAACACTCCGTTCTGCATTCCCTGTTAAAACCACCCTATGGACACAAGATAGGAACATGTCAATCATTCCAAGAGCAACATGCATGCTCTTCTGTGTCCTTGGTAATAAGAAGAGGGTCTATTCAGAAGGTTCTCAGAAGTTCCCCCAACCAAATATTCTCCAATCTCATTCTTCTTAACTGTGACTCATACTAATCAATAAACCAATTGCTGTGGCCAGTGAATGGGAATTGTTCTGATTGGTTTAAGCCTGAGTTACATGGCCTGCCTTTTCCAAAGGACATGAACGCATGGGGTAGGGGTGGAAACCCAAAGGAAAACTATGGCAATTACCAAAAGACAGAGGAAGAATCTGGGGGAGACAAACACTGTGGCCTTTGAGAATATATTTAACCTCTCTGAGCCTCAGTTTACTCATCTGTAAACTAGGATAACACCTACCTTTAATTAAGATTAGATACAATGATGCTTATTAATCATTTTTCCTGGCATATGGTTTACCCTGGCAGCCGTTTTCCAATAAAAGGTAGCTACTATTATCAACATTGTTATCAATATTATTATCACTATAAAATTAACATATCTTCCTTTGGGTCTTCCCAAGTGAGCCTTGAGAAATCTCTCAGATGGCCTCACATATCAGATGAGCTTACAAATGGCATCAAATAACCAGATAAAGAATGTTATAGGATGAGGAGGGATCAGGGTTCTTGGTGCTTTACAAGGAGCACTGTACAAATGTTGAACTGACAGCCCTTAGTAGGTCCAAGCCCTTGGGAATTCAGTGGAAATCAAGTTTGGGAGGAGTAGAATAATCCAAATAGATGCCCCACAAGTATAACTCCAACCAAGGGGTGGGATGACGTAAGAAATGAAAACATTACTTCAATCTGTGGAAGAATTTTCTTCCAGGGAGAGCTGATTACAGAAGGAATAGTTATGTGGGAAGGCAATGAACACTTCATCTCTGGAGACCAAATAACCAGTATCAAGACATAGAAAAGAGACATTTACAGATCAGGTGGGTAATGGAGGTGTCAGTGTAGCCGTCTATACAGCACCTTCTTCCTGTGAGCCTGGAACTCCACGAGAGAAGTTGTAAACTCAGATGCCCACCAAAATCAGGCAGGTAACAAAACTGAGCAAAGTAGGGTTGATTTAAATACCAGACCGAGATGAACCAGAGATTGCCGCCTCACCCCCAGGGGCAGCCACTACTCAACGTCAGCTGTCTGCGGCCATAAGAAACAAAAAAACAACCTTAATGTTGCCAGATCTTTCCATATTTCAAAATAATCTAGAAGTCAGGGTTTTGTGTGAAGTATTCCTATTTTAAAAGTTGGAAACTCACACTTAAGATCTTGTGTAGGTCAAAGACAACCCATTTGTGAACCAGAATTGCCCAATGGGCCCACCATTTTGTGGCCTCTCTGAGAAAGGTTATTTCTCTATGGAAAACCATGAGGCCTTTCATTCATGTCAAAATTCACCAACATTTTGTAAAATGTAATAACTTTTAAGCAATAACTATTAGAAATATCTGGCATATTGCCAGTGAGTGAGTGTGTAGCTGTGGTGACTAACAGTTATGGACATTAGGACCCAAAATAGCTCTTGATGCCTGTTTGAGGGGAAAGAGAATACAAAGCAGTCAAGTAAAATGAGGACCACATTTCTTGGAGGCCTCCATCTGTATTTCTGTATGGGGAGTATGGAGCCCCTGATCCTCCATCCATTTATGAGTGGTCCAGTCAAGATGTAGTGCAAAACCAGAAATACTGGCTTCTAATTCCAATGCTGGAGGCATGGAGTGATCAGGAACAGAGTGGAAGAAAGAGAAAAGCCCATGAGGAAGGTATAGACAGTAATAATTATCATAGAGGGATTTCAGATAGGAAATTTGTTACGAGAAAAGGAAAAGACATCAGAATTAGCTAGGAGAAGTTAAAGAACTAAGTTTGTGAACTCGGGAAAGACTGTATAGACTTTCCAAACCATTAACAAAAAGAGAAAAAATGAACAGGAATGGCCATGGAATGGTTTGCATTATTTTGGCTACAGAAGACAGAAGAACCAAGAAGACAGTGGGAGTATACCAAGCAGATCTGAGTTCTTGGACAAGGCTGAAATTGTACATGCTCCCACTTCTGGTTGCCTTAGCAATGAGACTCCTACTTTATACTAATGACATCAGAGTGAGTAAAACCCCATGCAAATGAAGCACACAGTAATTAAAGGAAGAGCCACATGTAGTCTAGATAAGGCCATGTCAGAGGAAAGTCTAGGGAATAGTTTGAGTGGGCTTGTGCAGCAAAGAATGAGGTCATTAAAGCAAAGAAATTGAGTTATGAATTAAGAAAATGAGTTATTAATAAAAGGGATAAATTCTTGAGAAAGATTTTGAGTTCTACTGACTTGTCGGTTCTCCCACTGATTTTGGTCAAGTCCTTCTGGATAACAGATCATGTGGTCACAATCTCCACTGCCTCATCTGATCCATTTTTCTGTGTCCCTCCTGGGAAGAAACCATGGAAAGGGGAAAGAAGGTGGTTTCCTGTCCTAGTTCCCTGTGTGTGCTACCTCACTTTTGCCCATAAAAGGGAATCAAAGTGAAGCTGGAAAAGTTTCATGGAGAGACCTGTGACTATACAAGGGAAGAGGCCAGTTCTGGGATGTATTAGTTTCTTCTGGCTGCCATAACAAATTACCACAAACTTGATGGCTTAAAATAACACATATTTATTCCCTTACAGTTCTGGATGTCAGAAGTCCTAAGTCAGTTGCACTGGGCTGAAATCAAGGTGTCAGCAGGGGTGTACTCTCTCTGGAGGCTCTGGGGGGAAATCCATTCCCTAAATCCATCTCTAGCTCCTAGAGCTGTAGTCAATGCATCCCATCCCTTGGCTCATGGCTTCTTCCTCTATCTTCAAATCAAGAAGCACAGCATTTTCCTTCAGCCATCAAATGCCTTCATCTTCTCCTTCTCCCTCTGTTTTCCCCATAAGGATATTTGTGATTATATCATTGGGACCCTCTGAATAATCCAGGATAATCTTCCTATCAAAAAATCCTTAGTTTAGTCAATCTGCAAAGTCCTTTTTTCCATATAAGGTAATATATTCACATATTTACAGAGTCCAGAGATCATGACATGGATATCGTAGTGAGTTATTATCCAGCCTACAACATGGGGCAAGAGAGCAGAAGTGCAGAGGAAAGGTAATTTTAAGAATTGTTACTTAAAGTGCATTATAAACTAGATCCCCATTAATGTTGTTGGAAAGATACAAATAAGAGGAGAATTTCTTTTTAATAACTGTTAACTCTGTGTCTCTGAATTTGACATGGTTCTGAGGCTGGACCACAAGGGACATTGGCCAGTATGTAGGTTATAAGCACTAACCAATGAAAATAATCATTTGAAAAAAATCACAGCCAGCAACATGCATCACTTAAAGTAATCATTTCAAGTAATTACTTCTGTGCAAGCACTTATTTTAAATAAGTCTTGATGCATAAAGTAGCAGGAAATATTTAGATATCAAAAGCTACTACTATTCTGAGCCAATGTACTCTCAAATGTTGATTCCTCACCTTCTCTCTCTCTCTCTGTCTCTCTCTCTCAGAGAGAGATTTGTACTGGTAAACTTGGGCAATTACATGAATTAACAAACATGGATATATCATTTTTTATTAGTCACATTACCTGCTATTTCCCATCCTGTGACATAAGTGACTGAAGTGGTTCAGATGGGAAAAGTGGCAACCTGAAGGGTACAGACCCTTCCTAGATAAAGAAGGCACTACTCACACCTGTCTCACTATTGCTGTTTCAAAATGCAGTATCACCAGAACTTTTAAATTTTTAAGAGAAGCCAAAAATCCAGAATTTCACCTAGTATTTCAGATTTAGAATGTTGGGTGCTAAATCAGGACACTATGTAGGCCAAATAAAGCTCATGAAACCTGTGACTTGACACCTTGCAAACTCCACTGTAAGTTCTGTTAAGTACTTTTGACTTTACAACCTGAGAACAAAAAGGGGAAGGTTTCACTCAGTGGCATGATATGGTTGTATTTGTATTGAATTTGTTTATTTCATGTGCACACCTACATATACACACCTACACAAACCTATGATTGTGTGAATGAATTATTTTTCAAACCATAAGTTCTTAAAGGATAGCTTTTAACCTCATCTTACAGCTTTGGCCAGCATCAAATTGTTTTCCCTTCAGTGAAGATCTATGTAGGGCTGCAGGTTGTTGCAATAATTACCTCCTTCCTGTGAGAGAAGACAAGCCCTCTAAATGCAGTGTAACCAGCCTCAGTGGACAATCTAAGCAAAAAGGTCCCAGGAACCTGGGACACCATTCCAACTGGAACCAGAGAGGTCACTGGTCACATCCTCCCAGGCTAAGGTCAAGGCTTGCATGGAACTACAAATAAATATTTTACCCAGATTTTAAAACACAGTTTTTTAAAAAGCAACCCCAAAGTCCACATCAACAAATAAAACATGTGAGCAACAAAAACAATGTTTTCAGATCGTGGGAAGAGCTGTGTGCAGGAAAACACAGGGCAATGAGAGGGAGTGTGATGCAAGGGACAGGCAAGAAAGATGTGGCACCTGTGAGGAGGTGACATCTGTGCTGTGACCAGAAGAAACCAACTGCCTATCACTTCGGGGCTAAATGTTCTTGACTGAGGGAAGTAGAAATGCAAAGGCCCAGGGTTAGCAATGAGCCTGTATATTTAAGAGGCAGAAAGAAGGCTATGGTTCCTGGATTGAGATGAGAGGAAGAGACAGGGATTAGGATTAAACTGGAGCTATGGGCAGAGTCCAGGTGAGAACGTCGGAAGGCTTTACGTTGGCAGGTCTTAAGCTGGAAGTGACTTAGTCTTATTTACATTTTTAAAAAGCTTACTCTGCAAGTCATTCCACCTCTCTGAGCCTCTGTTGCACCCTCTCTGAGATGCAGCTAATGTTCTTGGACTCTTCAGAAAGTTCAACTTGATCCTGGGCAGAAGCATCTGACATACAGTAAGCACTCTGTGAAAGGGAGCTGAACCTGAACAGGTTGGGGAGCGGGATTGTAAGAACTCTACGAGAGGAGGCAGGGGCTGCAGGTAATGGAGGAAAACGGATCTCTTGAGCCCTGACAGCTCCCGCTCCTAAGAGAGACTGATTTCATGGCCGTGTCTCCCCCCTCCCACGTTTTGTTGTCTCCTGCCTATGCTGCAGCTGTGCCCCAACTAGCATCCTATGCTGGCTTCCGACAGGAGAACTAATTAGGTTGTATCATGCTGAGAAATCCATCTTCTAATACAAATGAAGCAGGTTAGCACACAAGGAACGGACTGCCAGTGACCCCAGGGGTTAGCAAGATAGACTTCTAGAAGCTTTAACAGTGCGCAATAACACCCCCCTCCCTGTGTTCTGTAGAGCCAAGAAAGTGGGTGGGTTGTTTCCAGCAGTAACAACCGAAAGATCAAATACCCAGCCCATGAGAATGGGGATTCCTCTCTGGGCATCCACTGAAACAATTAGGCAATATCTACTCAAAATAGCAACACAGATCACTTGCTGCAAGTAATAAATCTTTCCTCCTCCCGCTCTTTGGCTTGATTATGTCTACTGGCTCAACACCCACCAAGAGGTGAACCTAGTCTTCAGGGTCTTGGTGCTCTGGTCAGGGGTCAGGCCTGAGCCTCTGAGGTGGGAGAGCCGAGTTCAGGACATTGGTCCACCAGAGACCTCCCAGCCCCATGTAATATCAAATGGAAAAAGCTCTCCCAGAGATCTCCATCTCAACGCTAAGACCCAGCTCCACTCAATAACCAGCAAATTACAGTGCTGGAAACCCTATGTCAAACAACTATCAAGACAGGAACACAACCCCACCCATTAGAAGAGAGGCAGTCTAAAATCATAATAAGTTCACAGACACCCCAAAACACACCACCGGACATGTTCCTGTCCACCAGAAAGACAAGATCCAGCTCCATCCACCAGAACACAGGCACCAGTCCCGTCCACCAGGAAGCCTACACAACCCACTGAACCAACCTTACCCACTGGGAGAAGACACCAAAAACAACGGGAACTACGAACCTGCAGGCTGCGAAAAGGAGACCCCAAACACAGTAAGTTGAGCAAAATGAGAAGACAGAGAAATACACAGCAGATGAAGGAGCAAGGTAAAAACCCACCAGACCAAACAAATGAAGAGGAAATAGGCAGTCTACCTGAAAAAGAATTCAGAGTAATGATAGTAAAGATGATCCAAAATCTTGGAAATAGAATGGAGAAAATACAACAAACATTTAACAAGAACCTAGAAGAACTAAAGAGCAAACAAACAATGATGAACAACACAATAAATGAAATTTAAAATTCTCTAGAAGGAATCAATAGCAGAATAACTGAGGCAATAGAATGGATAAGTGATCTGGAAGATAAAATAGTGGAAATAACTACCACAGAGCAGAATAAAGAAAAAAGAATGAAAAGAATTGAGGACAGTCTCAGAGACCTCTGGGACAACATTAACTGCACAAACATTCGAATTATAGGGGTCCCAGAAGAAGAAGAGAAAAAAAAGGGACTGAGAAAATATTTGAAGAGGTTATAGTTGAAAACTTCCCTAATATGGGAAAGGAAATAGTCAATCAAGTCCAGGAAGCACAGAGAGTCCCATACAGGATAAATACAAGGAGAAACACTCCAAGACACACATTACTCAAACTATCAAAAATTAAATACAAAGAAAAAATATTAAAAGCAGCAAGGGAAAAGCAACATATAACATACAAGGGAATCCATGTTAACCCCATAAGGTTAACAGCTGATCTTTCAGCAGAAACTCTGCAAGCCAGAAGGGAGTGTCAGGACATATTTAAAGTGATGAAAGGGAAAAACTTACAACCAAGATTACTCTATCCAGCAAGGATCTCATTCAGATTCGACGGAGAAATTAAAACCTTTACAGACAAGCAAAAGCTAAGAGAATTCAGCACCACCAAACCAGCTTTACAACAAATGCTAAAGGAACTTCACTAGGCAGGAAACACAAGAGAAGGAAAAGACCTACAATAACAAACCAAAACAATAAGAAAATAGTAATAGGAACACACATATTGATAACTACCTTAAATGTAAATGGATTAAATGCTCCAACCAAAACACATAGACTAGCTGAATGGATACAAAAACAAGACCCATATATATGCTGTCTACAACAGACCCACTTCAGACCTAGGGACACATACAGACTGAAACTGAGGGGATGGAAAATGATATCCTACGCAAATGGAAATCAAAAGAAAGCTGGAATAGCAATTCTCATATTAGACAAAATAGACTTTAAAATAAAGACTATTACAAGAGACAAAGAAGGACACTACATAATGATCAAGGGATCAATCCAAGAAGAAGATATAACAATTGTAAATATTTATGCACCCAACATAGGAGCACCTCAATACATAAGGCAAATGTTAACAGCCATAAAAGGGGAAATTGATAGTAACACAATAATAGTAGGGGACTTTTAACACCCCACTTTCACCAATGGACAGATCATCCAAAATGAAAATAAATAAGGAAACACAAGCTTTAAATGATACATTAAACAAGATGGATTTAATTGATATTTATAGGACATTCCATCCAAAAACAGCAGAATACACTTTCTCCTCAAGTGCTCATGGAACATTCTCCAGGATAGGTCATATCTTAGGTCACAAATCAAGCCTTGGTAAATTTAAGAAAATTGAAATTGTATCAAGTGTCTTTCCCGACCACAACGTTATGAGACTAGATATCAATTACAGGAAAAAATCTGTAAAAACTACAAACATATGGAGGCTAACCAAAACACTACTAAATAACCAAGAGATCACTGAAGAACTCAAAGAGGAAATCAAAAAAACCAGAAACAAATGACAATGAAAACACAATGACCCAAAACCTATGGGATGCAGCAAAAGCAGTTCTAAGAGGGAAGTTTACAGCAATACAATCCTACCTCAAGAAACAAGAAACATCTCAAAATAAACAACCTAACCTTACACCTAAAGCAATTAGAGAAAGAAGAACCAAAAAACCCCAAAGTTAGCAGAAGGAAAGAAATCATAAAGATCAGATCAGAAATAAATGAAAATGAAGGAAAAGATAGCAAAGATCAATAAAACTACAAGCTGGGTCTTTGAGAAGATAAACAAAATTGATAAACCATTAGCCAGAGTCATCAAGAAGAAAAGGGAGAAGACTCAAATCAATAGAATTAGAAATGAAAAAGGAGAAGTAACAGTTGGCACTGCAGAAATACAAAGGATCATGAGAGATTACTACAAGCAACTCTATGCCAATAAAATGGACAACCTGGAAGAAATGGACAAATTCTTAGAAAAGCACAACCTTCTGAGACTGAACTGGGAAGAAATAGAAAATATAAACTGACCAATCACAAGCACTGTAATTGAAACTGTGATTAAAAATCTTTCAACAAAGAAAAGCTCAGGACCAGATGGCTTCCCAGGCGAATTCTATCAAACATTTAGAGAAGAGCTAACACCTATCCTTCTCAAACTCTTCCAAAATATAGCAGAGGGAGGAACACTCCCAAACTCATTCTACAAGGCTACCATCACCCTGATACCAAAACCAGACAAAGATGTCACAAAAAAAGAAAACTACAGGCCAATATCACTGATGAACATAGATGCAAAAATCCTCAACAAAATACTAGCAAACAGAATCCAACAGCACATTAAAAGAATCATACTCCATGATCAAGTGGGGTTCATCCCAGTGATGCAAGGATTCTTCAATATACGCAAATCAATCAATGTGATACACCATATTAACAAATTGAAGAATAAAAACCATATGATCATCTCAATAGATGCAGAAAAGCTTTTGACAAAATTCAACACCCATTTATGATAAAAACCCTCCAGAAAGTAGGCATAGAGGGAACTTAGCTCAACATAATAAAGGCCATATACAAGGACTCAAAACCATGGCAGCCTCTCTTCTGTACCTTCTCAAATGCAGATAATATAAACTATGCTTCAAATTTTTCAATCTTTTCCTAGGTAAAGACATTTTGTCCAGCAAAGAGAAAATCACTCAAAGTGACCCCTGTGTGGTTTGGCATACCACCCCCTCCAGCCTCCTTCTCCTCCTGGAAATTATCAAGCTCTTGAGTCAACTTCTACTCATCCCTCGAATCTTGCTCAAGCACCACTTCCTCAAAGAAGCCCTCCCTGACCGGCTACAAATCTGGGTCAAACTCTTTTGCTGAATGCCCTTTTCCTCTAGAACACTCTCTCTGTAAGTATGCACGGTTACTATGGCTAGCCATTTAATGTCTGTGACCCCCACTAGATGATAAACTCTGGGGGGGTAGGGTCTAAACCTATGTTTGCTCATCATCCCCCCTGGTGCCTAGTCCAGCTAATAAATGGGTGGGTGGGTGAATGTGTGGGAGAATCTAACTTGTCAATATTCTGCCTTATTATTAACAGAAATGGAAGTTTCGGCCTACTAACATCATTTGATCATTTTTTCATGGATGAATACCACCACCTTTTCAACCTAGCACTTGTGGAATAAATTTTGTAAATGATATGCAAGACTTCAGTACTTATGTCACTTGAATGACAACTTTATTCCACATTCTAGGCCAGTGACCTATATTTGAAGCTTGATTTCACTGGCCTTTATATGTTCTTTCCTCCTGGCTTTGGCATTTACTAATTTGTTAAGAAAACCTTGGGTCTTCATTCAGTCAACAAGCACAGCCTGAGTGGCTACTGTGAGCCAAGCCCAAAGGGCAGCAGAAGATAAGCAAGTGAATAAAGCATGACCCCTGCCCTTAAAACACTCACAATCTAGTAAGAGAGACAGAGACATAAATAGATGACTGTGTAACCAAGTGTTAAGTGCTATTATTAAAGAAAGCTGGGTTTTGTGGGAATAGCAGGGGTTAACTGGTGAGAACGGGACAGGAGCCCCAGACAAATGGAAAAGCATTAAAAAGGCCTGAAGGTGTCTCAAGAAGTGACAAGTATTTCAAGTGGTTGAAACATAGGTGAAAGTGAAGAGAGACAAGCCTAGAAGGCTATGAATGGAGGGAGTTGGGCAGCAGAGTAAGTGACACGGATTTTAACCACGAGTAACGGATTATTAATAGGAGCATGACATTTGCATTTCAGAAAAAAATTCTAGTGTCTATGGGAAGATGCACGGATAGAAAGGTAAGAGGGCATTTCAAAGGGTGTTATAACAGCCCAAATGAGAAATAATTGGAGTCTTATAAAGGGTAGGAGGGAAGATGTAGAGAGAGCCATAGACTTGAAAGATCCACAATGTTTATAAAACAGACCCAAGTATAGAGACCTGTGGCATGCCACCAGAGACCTGCTTCCAGGTGACTTACTTCAAATGAGTAGTGACGAATTAGTAATGACTAGCTTACTTAAGAAAAAAAAAAAAAAAGACTCCCTGCTGATTCTGAAAGCACTTCAAATTTCGAGTATACTTACATTTGGGAAGTTGCTTTGCCCTGCGTACGCAGTTTGCACTGGATTAATTTGTATGCATTTAACATTGCAGCATAAGCTTACTCTCAAGTGTTTTCACCTGCTCAATCATCCATTCACTATATTCCTTCAACAAACATTTACTGAGCACATACTGTTTACCAGGCCCTGGTAACCGCAGGGGACGGGGAGGTAAAACAACTCTGTCACTGCTCTGAGGAAGCTCATGGTCGATGGAGGAAATGAGCGCCCAGGCAGACCCTCACTCAGTAACATGGTGGGCATGCCCTGGGAAAAGGAAGCCCAGGGGGTCACAGGGGTACCTAACCCAGCCTATGATAGGGTAGGGGACAGTCAGGAAAGACACTTTGGATATTTGAGAGTTGTTCAGCTTCTCAACTGGACGGTGGGCTTCTCACGGTGAGTGTTCCCTCCAATCACCCCATGCAATGCTCAGCACACAGCTTGACAGGACAGGTTCAGACCTCTACTTCCTGCACACTGTATTTCCACACATGCATGGGAAAGCAAAGGACTCTTGCTCCATGGATGCGCTGCATCTAGTACTTGTAAGGGGCTACAGCTGTGCACCAATCACAAACCCACTTCAGTGCACAATGCAGATGGCAGTCAACAAATCATGCACCTTATGAAGGCAGGGAGCCCTCTCCTCCTTGGTCGCTGCTGGGGCCAGAGTGTCTGGCATAGCGACGATGAGAGGAATGGATAACCAAGAGGCTGGGAGTTTAGCTGAGCTGCAGTTTTGCAGTAATTTCTCTCCCCCCTTTGAGTGATTATGTTGCTCTCCGCCACATTAGGGCAACGTAGGCTTATGCATCTCTGACTCAACCAGAACCACCCCGGACCCCACCAGTGTCCCTTACACAAGGCGGCAGGATGGAGCTGGTCTGCCAGACGAGCCTTCCACACCTCCTCTGCTGAGTCTTCAAATATCATCAGTCATATTGGAAAATGGCCCCAGCCCACTGTTGGTTAATGGACCATGATGGATGAACACAAATGCAGGAAGATGCCTCTTTCTGTCCTCGCAGAGGTGTTTCTATGGGGGCAAATGAGGTTGAGTCCAGAGCCAATCACGAGCACATAAGCAAGCCCAAAGCATGCCATGAACTTCTCCTCTTTTGGCCACAAAGTAACCAGGGGAAGATGAAAAAATGGCCATCTTTAAGAGGCTCCATGAGGAAGACAGACAAGTAAACAGATAATGATCACATGCTGTTGGAAGGGCTGGGATGGCACCATCACAGGGCACCTGATGAGTCTGGGGGTCACAGAAGCTACCTGGGGGAGACAATGCCTGACGGCAGGACTAGAAATTACTTCTGCACAGGGTATGATCACCCAAGTGAATGGTCTAGAGCCAAACAGCCTAGGTTAGCACCTTGGTTCTGCCTCTTTCAAACTGCGTTAGTAGCAAGTTACTACGATTACTCTGAGAAACGTGAACGGTATCAACTCCTAGTTCATGGGGTTGTTGTGTGGACTGAGCACATACAAGGCATGAGAACAAGCTTGGGACCCCGTGGGTGCTCAGTAAACATTGGCCATTAATTATTACCAGGGCTGGGACCAGGGCAAAGTGAATGAGATTCTTGCTTTGGGTACAAAATTTAAGGTGTCAAAAGACTCAGCACTAAAGATAAGAGTTTAATGCCACATTTTTACAAATCAAAATAAACGCAGGAAAATCCATGATGAAAGAAATATCAGAATTTGAAATAATGACAGAATCTGGCCCTGCACTTGCCTGATCTGCCTGGCTGGCACTGAGTCCTGGTCCTGTTGGATCCTCTTTTTATTTAAAAATTAAACATATAGCTCATCATAGAATTCTTTACATTAATTTCTGCCCTTTTAAGTATTGCATTAAAATAGCATTTATTTTGATAACAGTTTTTGGCGCCCCCTTGAATTCTGTACCCAAGGCGAGTGCCTCACCCGCTCAGTCCTGACCCTGATGCATTTCTTCCAAATTTTTCTATTATACTATGAGTATATGTCACATTTATAATTAGAAAAAAAGGTAACATGACAATTTTAAAGAGATGAATTGTTAAAAGGAGACTTTATCAGGAGGCACTTCAATCAGCTTGGGAAGCAAAGCAAAACATGTGGGCCATTTCAATTACAAAACCATAAAACAGCACACGATAAAGTACCTGCTAAGTGAAACATGGGTGGATGTTATAAGAATTCTGATCAAGGGGAGAGAAAGGGAGGCTGGTGTTTTCCAGAAAGAGTCAGAAGAGAAGAAGGTGGGGTTTGGGGGGCAGCACGAGAAGGCACACAGCCAGGTACCAATCCCGTCACAGCTGACATGCCTTCCAGCCCCTGGAGGACAGCTCTCCTTCATATGGCAGGGACAGCCAGCGCTTGTACACTGTGGTGGCCCAGGTCTCAGCTCCGCTCTGCAGCCAGACCTGCTTGCAGACAGGCGAGAGGATCCTGGAGGCTCTTCAGGCTGTTCACCTGGGGGACACTTTCACAGAGGGAGTGGGGAGCCTCCGGGCCCGCTAGTGCCGAGACTGCACGAGGGGAACTCAGCCAGGGAGGTGGCTGTGCTGGCGCTGCGGCACTCCGCTCGGCCCACCTGTCACTGCATTCGCCCGTAAACAGCGTACCCAGCTCTGCGCTGCACCGTGAAGATGAGCAGGAAAGAAACTCGCCTCTCATCTCTGGGCTGCTCTGACTGTCCAGGTCCCAGACTCGGAAGCACAGACACTTTGGAAACCCTGACTGTCACAAATGAGAATACATCCAGAGCTACAGCTCCAAACGCTTGGTCTGGGCACCGGCTGGGGCCTGCATTCAGTGACTGTGGACTATACCAAGGCTCAGAGCCCACTTTTTCTCCCAAGTCCCTCCAAGTCCCAACAAAAAAAAATTCCATTTCTAAGAAAACATGTTTTTAACAAGATCCAATGAGATGGGGATGGTCCATTCTCCGATAAGGCCAAGGAAGCACGGATCTCTGAGAAAGACCTGGATCCCAATTTAAGCTTGTGATCTTGAACAAATTGCCAGATTATGTGTCTCAGTTGCCCCAACAATAAAAAGAGGGGAATCACCCCACTGCTGATACCTTATGGGTAAAACGGGGAGACTAACAGTCCTTTCCTGTGTAGCAGGTATGAGAATAAAATGAGATATAGTGTAGGTAAAGCAAGCATTCAGCACAATGCCTGGCATATGACAAGTATTCAATATATGAGAGCTATTGTTTGTTATCATTTTATAATCATTGCTGTCATTATTATTATTATTATTATTTGGTTGTAAGGATTAGAATTAGATCACGCATGTAAAGCACCCATCACAGTCTGGCACGCGGCAGGAGCACAGTAAATGGTAGATATTATCATAAAGATGGCCTAGAGGAAATGGTAAAATCTGCGAGGCATTTCAAAGAGGAAAGCTAAAATACTATTTCTAAGCAGAAATCCCTGGGCACACTATAATGTAAATATAAAACACATTTCTAATCAGCATTATTTGCATATAAACAATTTATCTATCCAAGGCAAGAAAAGAATTTGCTCTCAAGTGGATTAAACCACCCCCACCCCATGCCCCAATTCCCTTTTTGCTACTCATTTGCTTGGCAAATGTTTTCTTCTGAGATTGCAGCCAGGTCAACTTCAGCCCCGGCCAGAAAGGACTCAGAACCACAGGCATCGGGCATAGCGGCTCCTGCATCTACCTCGCACTGACTTCCAGGCCGAGCTGGAAATCACCTTGCAGAAAGTAAAAGCCTCTCTAGCTCTGGGCTCACAATCCGAAACCACAAATTGTACTTTTTCCCCATGGGTGGCTGGTTCAGAACATTTAGTCTCCGATCTTAAAGGAAACTTTTTAATAGACTCTACTTTGGGCCAGAAAAGGGTAAATGCTCAGTCTAGGAGATAGGCCGGTCAGTGTTGTAAAACAGTTCTCTGTATTTTTCTACGTGTTTGCCGTAGCGTGTAACTAAAGAGGAGAAGAGAGAGAAGCAGGCTCATGCCAGCCAGGCTGCTGAGCTCAGTGATGCTGTAATCACAAAACCCTCCACAGGCTGCTTGGTCCAAGCCCTGCTTCCCTTCCAGTCACTTAGGATGTATACAAACTTCCCTACAATTTCAGATGCAGCTTCAGCCTCAACGAGCTGCTCAGACATCTTCTTCCTGCCCGGGCACCGACTTCCTCATTCTTTTCCCTTTCCCACCATCCAGCCAGGGGTCTTGGGAGTGCGTGAGGACTCCCATTGAATCAGGCCTTAAGCAGATGGGCTTCCAGGGTCTTGTAGGAAGGAGGGGGCTTTCTCTGGGGTACCAGAAGAACAGAAAGAGTCCTGAGCTGGGACTCGAGACACTAGTACTAGATCTGGCTCCATTGTGAACCCAATCTCTCTGGCCCTCAGCTCTCAGTCAGTAAGAAATGGAAAAAATAGGGAATCATCCCCACGTGCGTCCTTTAAAAGAAGGTTTCAAGTGAAATAATGGACATAGACACTCAAAGGCCACCTCAACCCTGGCTACATGTTAGTACCACGTACCGTACTTTTAAAAAATTCAGATGCATAGGGCCCACCTCAGAACAATTAATTCAGAGAACTTTCTGGGGATGCGATGTGTGTAGGGGTGGCAACCGCAGGGCAAGAGAAAGAGGATGTAGTGGAGAAGCAGTGTGTGTGTCTCAAGGAGTATTAGCTACTCAGAGTGTGGTCCATGGACCTGTTATTATGGGTCCATGACAAGAGGAACAGAAATTGAGAGTTAACTGTCTAGACATGTTTATAGCAATCTGGCATTGCTGCAATGTCCAAGTATTATAAGATCATTTTTTCTAATAAATATTTTTATTGTATTTTACAAAAGTACCTGACAATAAAGGATTAGGTTTTTTAAAAGTGGATCCCACCACTGCTGTTGTTTTAGAAGCACTGGTGTAGTGAAGCAGGACCAACCTTGAAGTCAGGTGGCCCTCCATTGAAACCCAGGCTCTAGCCTTCATTCACTGCATGCACTTCCATGCTCACTGAAGCTCTCTGGGCTCAGTTTCCTCATCCAGAAAATGGGAATCCTCATACCTGCCCTGCATTATTTTTCCAGGAAGTCCAGAAATCAATTATGCAGAAAACACCTTTCACGGTGTAGGTGACCAATAAATATAAAATTCAAGGTCTGCATATTATGATTTCAGTACAAAGTAGGAGTTTAATGTGTAGGCACAGAGTAGCTGCTCAATAATGTAAGATTAGAGTTTTCCATATTGAGTTTCTGAATAGCCAAGGAGAACATGGACTCTGGAGCCAAGAGATCAAATGTGCTTACTAGCTATTTGATATAAGGCCAATTAATTAAGTATTCCAATACTCAGTTGCAAAATGAGGGTAAATAATTACAGTGTAACCCACGATGTTTTAAGGATGAAATAAAATTAAGTACATATAAAGCACCATGCATAGTGCTTGACCTCTATTAAATGTTCAGTAAATAGCATTATTTTCCTCTCATAATCATCATCATTATTATCCTTGCTACTCTCATGCCAGGTATAGCAGGAATCATACCTGTATCAGCCCCAGCACAGAGGATCACAGCTGCAGAGTCCAGACACATCACTGAGCTATGGTGGGTCTCGGTCAGGCCCCTGCACTTCTGTAGCCTGTGCATGATGCCACTACGTCCCATAAGCTTCTCCCTCTTACCTCTGAGTATGTGCTGAACAGCTTACCAAGCAGCTTCAGACTCATTAACATCTAATCAGTCCTAATTGGCTGTGATTCAACAGCCTAGTCTCTGGAAGAAGTCCACCAAGGGGCAGGTGGCTGCCAGAATCCTCACAGAAGCATACCCACAGCCTATGGGGACCAGTCACTAAGTGGGTGGGGGAAGGGAGACTAGAGTCGGGTCCTCTAAGAAACCTGTGCCTTCCCAGCTCTAAGGTATGTAGGCATTGAAAGACGGATTACATGAACAGACTGACCAAGCATGGATCCATTCAACACATATTTACTGAGCACCTACTATATTTCAGGCACTGTCCTAGATGCTGGAGATAGCCCTCACTGAGCTTAATCTTGTGGGAGAGGTACAACAAAAGGCAAGTGAGTGCACTCATTAAAACAATGGTCAACATTTATTGAGCACCCATTGTATGTCAGGCTCTGCCCTCCTAGAAGCCCTTCTGGATGATCCTATAAGGTAAGATCTATTATTATCCCCATTTTAGAGAAGAGGAAAATGAGGTCCAAAAAGTTGGCCCAAAATCCCAGCAGTTGGTAAGAGGAGAAGCCAGGATTCTCACCTCAGCAATCTGCTGCAGAAAGAACAACCACTAGACACCGAGATGGTAGATTCCAACTGAGTTCTCCCAAGCTAACCTTATACCACACTGTAAACAAACAAAATGATGATTGCCAGATGCTCCTGGTATTCCAGTTGCATTCCAAAGCTACAGAATGAGGTATTTCCAAATCAGGAGTAATTCAGCCAACTAAGGCATTGGCTCCATAAACACCACGAGAAGCCAAGCAGAATATATATTGGACAGATGTCACATGGTCTACTGGCAATTTTCTATGGCACTTGTGTCTGTGTTTATCTGGGTCCATATAAGTATGGTTTTCATAATGACTCCTCAAAGTCAGTATTATGATTACAACTTTATAGATGAGAAACTAAGGCTGAGATTTACTTAGAAATCTGGCACAAATCTTAAAACCAGTAAGGGGGCATACCAAGATCGGAACACCAACATGAGCCCATTTGCTACTATTACCACTGATGGTGAGAATTGAAAAGTCCTCAATAACTATTGATAAAAGAAATAGGTATGGTGGAATTAAAGGTCCAAAAAGAGCCTTCTGGTACTTCCTCCTGCCCTGGTTCAATGACCTCTCATGAGATGAAAGTTTTCAGTGTATGTTGATATAAATGGGCATTCTTGTCTTGCTAGTTAAACCTGCAGACAGAAATAATACAAGTGGCAACAGATCCACTCATTTCCATAGGCCTTCCAAAGAGGTCATCAACATATGGCATCTCAGTTAATCCCCCAATGGCCCTGGGAGTGAGCACTGGTGTAATTTTACATACAAAGCAAATGAGATCCCAAAACAGTGAAAACACTGATGACATATTTATTAAGCACGGGCCTTATGCCAGGCACTTTGCACACTACGCCATTTAATCCACTCGTGTGAAGCTGTCATGGTGCTCATTGCTCAGAAGAGCAGCTTGGGGCTCAGAGAAGTTAAATGACTTACCCAAGGTCATATGGCAGGTCATCAGAGCCATAATTCGAACCCAAGGGCCTGCTCTCAACCACCACGGCATCCAGCTTCTCCCCAGGACAGACAAGGGCTCACACTAAGCCCATCAGATTCCCATCAGATACCTGTCCATTCATTTGGACTTGTCACTCATTATAGACTCTTGTGAAGACTTTGCTGATGCCATACACAGTTCAAAGCAAAGATGTGCTTCAGACTCAGATAGCCTATGTCCTCACTGCCTCTTCTCTGCCTCCTATTTCCTGTTGGAAATCACATAATCTGCTGCGGTGTTCAGACTCTCACTTTGCAATCCCATTCAAGCCACAGAGTTAGAGTGGTATCAAGATGAGGACAGTAAACAACAGTGGCAAGACCCTCGCTCAAGCATTACCCCCCACTCCTCACTCACTGAAGGCAGGCACAGTAGCTCCCCCTGCTTAGCGATGACTTTATGTCAAGTAGGTGTCACTGAGTGGCATGAGAGACCACCTGTAGACACAGAAGAGCTATTTGGTTGGTTGGTTGCTCATTTTCTGAAGAAATGAAATGAGCTTTTAATTCAAACACAGTCTCCCACAAAATAATCCAAGAGTGAATGAGCCATGAGTTTCAGGAGATGACAGTTGAAGTGGAGAGAGGCTGGGGAAGCCAAGAGATATGGCTGGGGGGGAGGAACTGAGAGGAGGAAGAGGAGAGGGAATGAGGAGGGGAGAGGGGTAGAAAGAGAGATGGGAGGCTATGGAGAGAAGGGAGGAGACTAGGGAGAGAGAGTGGAGGAGGAAATTGAGAGATATGCAGAGAATTAGAGGGGCTAAGAAGGAAAGATAATTATAAGTGGTACAGCTGAATCATAAAACTTTCATGTCTATAGGAAACTCATGGCTCTAGGGTTTAACAAAAGGTGTTATGTCTCAAACCTGCCAGACTGGGGAAGCAGCAGGACTCCTGGAATGTGTTAAAGCAAGGAGGTCAGCGTGCCTTCTTATTTGACTCCAGGAAAACAATTTGCGCCAGGGGTGAAAATAAACACACAAGCCTCTTGGGAAAGGTCCACCCAAGAGTACTGACAAGAGCCATCCCCCCAGCGTGTCACCCTGCAGTGAGAGGCAGGCTAAGGAATGCACAGGCTCACAGGCGGAGATACAGCCTTGCTTCAGAGAAATCTTGCTGCAAACCCTGGAGGCTTCCAGACTAGGGCTTTGGACAGAGTTGCAATGATGTTATGTATCCAAGGCAGTGGAAGTTTCCTCCAAAGGAAAAAGGGAGGCAAGTGGCTTAAGCGAGTCCGGCAAAGCAAACTTGGCTGCCAGAGTCCTGGAGTCAACCCTCAGCAGCCTCTCCGCCTCACACAACCCTGTCTGGTTCCACATCATCACTGTTCTCAGTCCAACCTTCTTCCTGGTTATAGAAGCTCTGTACACCCACCCCAGAAAAAATACGCAAAGGCAGAAGGATGTAAAGAAGACTTCCAGAATCCCCCACCCAATGGCAGCCACTAGGACAAAGGACTGCTTGGTGATTGAGAGCAGGGTTCAAATCCAGACTTAGGTTCTCACTACTTGAATGATTTGGGGCAAGTCGCTTCACCTTCTTGAACCTCACCAGCATGGCAGAAGTAACAACACGTGAAAAAATAAAATAAAACCCTTGATGCACTGTCTACCATGTACAGGAAGCTATTGCTATTATTTATTATTGTTATTTGGGCGGATTCTATCTTTTTTCTCTGCATTTGAATGTGATCTATGCAATGTACCCAGCACAGCCAGAAGGATTTTTCCAGGCGGTTTGGGGCAAAAAACAACAACAAAACCTTCCTAAATTCTATCTTCAGATCACTTTGTCCCCCGATCCAAGAAGAGCACTACGACCAGTCTCCGACTCTCCCTTTCTGTCAACCGAAGACACTGGTGATGCTCCACTCAGCACACGGGCACGCCAGGAGGGACTGCAGCGAACACAGAAAGCAGAGCACCCCCAGCAGACATGGGCCATGACAGCTCTTAACAATGATCCCAGGAAAAACCACCAACTCCACTCAATTAGAGACATGTTGAAAAATAACCACATCTGTCCTTCTCTCTCTTCCCTCCTCCCACCAAAGAAATTGCAGAACTGTGAAAGCAGGTCATTTCAGGTTCTCCATATCAGCTGCAGGAATCTCCAGACCTTTGCACATGCTGTTCCCTCACTTACGATGCTCTTCCTCAGGTTCCTGGCGGGGATCAGACCCTCTCCTATGTGATTGGTCTGTTCTCAAATGGCTCCTTCTCGGTGAAACCCTCTTATGACTCTATTTAAAATTGAAGCCCCATTGCACCACTACCCTAACCCTCTATTTTGCCCTTCCCTGCTCTGTTTTTTCCTAGGGCTTATCACCAGCTGACATATTACATATCAATACTTTGTCTCTCCACTTCACACACTAGATTGTAGCCACAAAGAAGACAGAAGGTTTTGCCTGTTTTGTTGACTGCTGTATTCACAGCATTCACAGCCTATAGAAGTCTCTCAAATAGTATTTGTTACATGAAAGAATGAGTTGCTCATATCTGCCCCCAACCCCTGGCATATGCATGAAGGTGTAAGGGATATTAAAAAGAAGTTGTCCAGGGGCTTCCCTGGTGGCACAGTGGTTAAGAATCTGCCTGCCAATGCAGGGGACACGGGTTCAAGCCCTGGTCTGGGAAGATCCCACATGCCGCGGAGCGACTAGGCCTGTGAGCCACAAATACTGAGCCTGCGCGTCTGGAGCCTGTGCTCCGCAACGGGAGAGGCCGCAATAGTGAGAGGTCCGTGCACAGCGATGAAGAGTGGCCCCCACTCGCCGCAACTGGAGAAAGCCCTCACACAGAAACGAAGACCCAACACAGCCAAAAATAAATATAAATTAATTAATTAATTTAAAAAACAAAAAAAGAAGCTGTCCATATTACAGATAAGAAAACTGAGACCCAGAGAGAAGAGACTTGTCCAAGATTTCTCAGCAAAGTTTAGCAGTTCAGCCGGCAAGAACACCAGTGTTAGAATATCAATGTTAGAATATAATGAATTTCCTCTCCAAGGAATGTTCTATCTTGCCTTGTCTCGGAAACAACCTCCATAATCACAAGAGCAGGGTAGGAGCATGGCTTCCAGTCCTGGGTCTGCACTGATTAGCTGTGCGAGGTTGGCCTGTCCCTCAGTAATTCCACCTTGCCACCTCTAAAATGGAACAATAAATCCCGCCCTTACCACCAACCAGAGCTGCTCTGAGCATCAGTAGACTATTTTGGCTTCCGTGGTGAAAGGGGTACCTCATGAGACAGGAGGGGTCCTTGTGGTGTGTTACTGGAAGTGCTAAAGTTCCAGTGGGGGCTGGCCCAGTGCCTCTGTGCCTTCCCATTCAGACACTCGCCACCACGAGTCACAAGCAAGGGATGCCGTCTCTTAGTAAAGAACAGAACCAGAGATGCTGCTGCACCCATGAACAAAGCACTCTGTCTGCTTGCTCTCTCCTCCCTCCTCCCAGGCATTGTGCCTTGAACAGAGGACCTTTTCCACTCTCTGTCTGTCCCCACGGCCTTGGCCTGGACAAATCTCTCCAGGAGGCATCCCCTTTCACATCCACTCAGCTTCCCCCAGAGAAGCGCAGGTGGTTGGGAACTATTACTAAAGGATCTTGCTGATTTTCTGGTTGTCTGTGGAGTCACTGGAAAGCCATCATCATAGCTGGCGACTGGCATTTGTCCTCTGTATGCCCCACGCCACACCTGTGCTATGGACTACAGCATGTAGTACCACTCACTCCTCGCAACAACTTTATGAGGCAGGCACTAGTGTCATACCCACCTCAGAGATGAGAAAATTGAGGCAGGATGTTTAATTAAATTCCCCAAAGTTTCACAGTAAACAAGTGTCAGAGTGATGATCCAAAGCTAGGCATCCAGCATAGAAGGAAAAGAGATGACAGCTATCTGTCCAAAATAAACGTGTGCTCCCCTTTACAAAAATAGTGTGGTGCTATCACTGGGAGGCAGCTGCCCAGACAGGGACTACATTTCCCAGCACCCCTTGCTGGGTGTGGCCATGTGACTAGTTCTAACCAATAGGATGTGAGCCAACATTTTTAGGAGGTGAGAAGTCTTCTCCTCTCCTTCCCGCCTCTGCCTCCACTGGCTGGCGGTAGAACAGTCTAGAGGATGGCAGAGCCCCAGATGGTAGGGACTGGGTCTTTCACTGCCCCATAGTGAAAAACTGCTTGCTGATCTGCATTGGACCATTGGATGAGTGAGAAATAAGCTTTACTGCTAAGTCAGAGGTCAACCAACTTTTTGTATAAAGGGCTAGACAGCAAATATGTTCAGCTTTACGGTTCGGTTCATATAGTCTCTGTCACAATGACCCAGCTCTGCCCTTGTAGCATGAAAGCTTCCTTAGGCAATCTGTAAACAAACAAATGTAGCTGTGTTCCAACAAAACTTTATTTACAAATAAAACAGACAGACAGCCAGACTTGGCCCTGGGCTGTAGTTTGGTAAACCCGTTGAAATTGGGGGTGGCTGAGTATCTGTCATTGTAGCTAATGTTAATCAAGTAACATGGGGGAGAAGAGTGGAACGATGATAAACAGTCCTCATTGGTCCCCTGATCATCCATGACCATACACACAGGAAGGGATCTCCCGGTCCCAACCCCATCTTCCCTTCCCAAAGCCCGAGCAGGCCATGGATCCAGGCCACAGGCTTTACTGCCTGTGTAAAATCAGAAGGGGGAGTGCTGAGGAGGACATTTCCTATCCTAATCACACATCTTCCCAAAGGCTGCAGTCATGTAGATTCAAATGAAAAACAGCATTTTAAAAAGAGGACAGAAATGCTGAATAAAACAGTAAATAGAAAAACCCAATGCAACACTTAAAAGTTAATGCCCCAACATTTATTTTGGGGATGAAGCATATGTCTCACCACATCTGTGATTAAAAGGTTCCCTGCCTTATTCATGCAATGGTTTTTTTCATTGTTTGCATAATGCAGCCAGTCAAAGTAGAAATTCCACAGAGGCTGCTGGGTTCTAGGAGTTTACTGTTGGTTGTGGAAACGGATTGTGGGCAAGGTACTATGCCGGACAAGAGGAAACCATTTCAGACACTTTCCAAGTCATTTTCACGTTCTTGGGTGAATTTTTTTAACCATTAAATATTATACAATGGCATTTCTCTTGTCGCTCAATATTACTGTCAGTTCTGGCAGAAAGTGTAATAGACACGTTCTGGGTTTCCTTCCCCCTCCTCTGCTCCAGACAGTGATGTGACCGCATGAGCAGCATCTTTACAACTGAGATGCTGCCTTTTTGGGAGGCACTGAAGTGGTGTGGCCACAGCTCTCCACAGCGATGTGCTCAGGCCTCGCCATTGCCATGGGGACGGGGTGGGGGTCGGGGGGTGAAACCCGGAGGGTATTAGTTGTGGTCTCCTGCCTGCACTTTCTCCTACCGTGGGTAATTGAGCTGGCACCTGGAAATCCACATCCTGGGAAGGTCCTGCACAGGACCTGGCATTTTCAGACGGAAAGGTTTTCGTCATGGATACTTTCTACTTGCATTCTGTCTTAAGCATCAGACATTTTTCCTTTTGGCCTTTTATACTGGTGAATTACAGAAGGGCCTCTCCCATCTTTCTCTTCTTTCTAGCCTTCCCCCTCCTCTTTCTTCACTGATTCTCTGCTCTCAGGCCAAGAGACATTACTTAGAAACTTAAGTGCAGGGTGATCATCTATTAACTCAGCAAGCAGTTATTGACATCTACAATCTCAGATACTGTTTAAGCCTCAAGGGAGTTAGCAGTGAGCAAAACACAGTCGATGCCATCAAGGTACCTACATTCTAGTAGGAAAGACAATAAACAAGTTTATAATTTGTCTCCAAAAATTTTTTTTAAGTAAAGCCTCTTTGGTTTTATGTCTCATGCACTGTTCGGCGGGGGGCTCTACAACAGTGGCTGCTGACATAAAAATATGCTAACATTCATGAGGCCAGGGAGACATCTGAACTTGGGAAGGTGGTTTGGGTCCCTGGGATTAGAGGAAAAGATTTCTTCTGCCACTCAGTTCACATCATTTCCCAGCTCTCCAGCTTCCAATGGCCTCTCGTCACTCCCTGAATAAAATCTGAAATCTCAACGTGGCCTTCAAGACCCCACATGAGCTGCTTCCGTTACTTCGCTGAATATATCCTCTATTCCTTCTCTCCAGCCCACTGGCTTCTCTGCTGTTCTTCAAAGACACAGAGTCTGTTCCCACCTCAGGGCCTTTGAACTTGCTGTGCCCTCCACCTGACTGCTCTTCCCCTAGACATTCACATGGCTGCCACCCTCACTTCAAGAGGTCTTTCCTATCTAAACGGCAGCCAATACTTTCTATTCTTTGCCCTGATGCTATAGACTGCATGTCCTGGGGGACAGTCATATGTTAAAGTCCCAACCCCCAATGTGATGATATTAAGAGGCGGGGCATTTGCGAGGTAATTAGGTCATGAGGGTAGAGCCCTCATTAATGAGATTAGTGCCCTTATAAAAAGACATTAGAGGGGCTTCCCTGGTGGCGCAGTGGTTGAGAATCTGCCTGCCAATGCAGGGGACACGGGTTCAAGCCCTGGTCTGGGAAGATCCCACATGCCGCGGAGCAACTAGGCCCGTGAGCCACAATTACTGAGCCTGCACGTCTGGAGCCTGTGCTCCGCAACAAGAGAGGCCGCGATAGTGAGAGGCCCCCGCACCGCGATGAAGAGTGGCCCCCACTTGCCGCAACTAGAGAAAGCCCTCGCACAGAAACGAAGACCCAACACAGCCATAAATAAATAAATAAATAAATAAAATTTTTTTAAAAAGTATACATTAAAAGACATTAGAGAGCTTTCTCCTGCTCTCTCTCTCTTGCTCTTCCCCCCCATGTGAGGACACAGCAAGAAAACAGGCATCTGCAAGCCAAGAAGAGGGTCCTCCAGGAACTGAATCTGCTGACACTCTGATCGTGGACTTCCCGCCTCCAGAGCTGTAAGAAATACATGTTTGTTGTTCAGGCCGCCCAGTCCATTTGTTAGAGCAGCCTGAACGGACTGAGACACCTGCTTTCAGTGCTTCTTCTCAGCCCACACTGTTCCGCGACACAGTCTCTATGCATCTGATTGTCTCTGCCGTCTGTCTTCCTCCAATAGGGCACCAGCTATCTCAGGCTGAATGATGAATGCCACCCAGCAGCTGTAACTTACTGCACACACTCTGCTCCCCTCCAGTCAGTCTTCCATGTGGCCGTCAGAAGAGGCTTCTGGAAGGTAAATCAGATGCTCACCACTGCCTCCCACCACAGTTTGGAAATCTTCATTGCTTTCTCTCTGATCTTAAGATAACGATGCAACTCCCCAACATGGTCTGCAAGTCCCTGTACGCTCTCACACCTGCCACCTTTATCCTCACCCTCCAACCTCCAGAATCTCCAGCATTTGCTCAGACCTTCATTTGCTCCAGTCCCTCCTGCCACAGAGCCTTTGCCCAGGCTGTTCCCACCTTCTGGAACACTCTTCTCTCTCCCAGTCACCCTCTCTGAGTCTTCATATCAAAGTTTCAGTCCACATCCTCAGGCAATCTCTCTGGCCTCCCTGAGTGGGCCAAACCCCCAGCATCTGCTCTCATAGTCCTCGTGCTTTTACAGTACTGAATACACGGTATTGGATATTTATGGGGGTGACACTTTTTTCATATCTGCCCCTCCCCCTCTAGACTATACGCTCCAGGTGAGCAGAGAAAGCATAGTTTTTACTCTCAGAGCCTAGCACACAGAAGGTTTTCAAGAAATACGTGAACAAATAACTAAATGAACATGACTTTCAAATAAGCTACTTAAAGCTTTCTGAGCCTCGGGCAATGACAGCTACACCATAGGGATGGAAGGCCTCCATGAGATAAATTATGATGATGCTTCGTAAATAGAAATGCGCACAATCTGTACAAATTAAGTGGTTGTTTAAGTACTCGGGCCTGCCCACCTCTAGGTCTCTCATCTGATCCATTGAATTCGAAACCTTCCACAGACATTTTAATCCAGATACCATGTCTGCTGAGTTTCTTTAGTAGCCTTTTGCACTATTAAAAGTCAGTATCTTGGGAGATTGGGATTGACATATGTACACTAATATGTATAAAATGGATAACTAATAAGAACCTGCTGTATAAAAAAATAAATAAAATAAAATTCAAAGATTCAAAAAAAAGTCAGGATCTTCTCATCAAACCAGCAAGTTGGGCATTTACTGTGTATTTTAAGTACTTTATATAAATTAACACATTCATCCCTGGCAACCTATCAGTCTCCCCATTGTACAGATGGGGAAACTGAGGCATGGAGGAGAAAGAGGACTTCCCAGTAGACACACAACTAGAAAGTGGTGAACTCCGAGTGTGAACCCAGGCATTCTAACTCCAGTCCATGCTCTGAACCATCCTGCAGCAGCGGTAAAGTCACACACAAATGACAAATGAGGAAACTGAGGCCTAGAAAGATTTCATCACATGTTCTGCTGACTCCCAGCTGAAACTCTGAACATCAGGCCTCCACCTGCACGAAAGAGACCAATATCCAGTGTCCTTGCCCAGTGAGGAGTCCCTTGAACCCATCATCACGTCATGCCCTCCAGCACACCAGGCTCCCAGGACACACGAAGCCCCAGCTGGGCTGCACCTATGGGTGCAGTTTTCCCTGCACTCCTGGGCATATGTTTATACCTGTAATGGATGAGTTCTGGTGACCTTCTCAGGTGCATATACCTGGTGCCCTCACCTGACATGCCAACTTTGGGCTGTAAGTCAATTCCATCAGCATTTACCAAGATTCTACCACATGGAACTCTGCAGAGAGCAGAGTAAAGCTTTAGTCAGACAGGCCTGGGTTCAAATCATTCACTTACTCATTCATTCATTCACTCATTCATTCATTCTGCTAACAAATATTGTGGAGCCCTGGCTCTGTGATGGGGCCGCTCATGCACTCGGGATACAAGGTGAACCCAAGAGACAGGGGCACTCAGAGCCTGGGGGGACAGCCAGACACTAAGACACTAAACACGTAAGAAAATTGGCAATTGCGCTACACATTCAATGACGAAAATAAATAGGGAGATATGGTAGGATAAAACTGAGAGTAGAGGGTTGGAGAGGCCTTTAAACCAGGACCGTGATCTGCCCCTGACAGGTTTCATGCCTTTTGGCAAGTCTCCTAACCCCTCCAAGCTACAGTTTTCAAATCCATGAATGGGGATGGTCATATCTACTCCATATGTAAAATGCTCAGAAATGAAAGCTCTGCTTTTGTTAAGCCAGGTGCTAGGTATTCAAATGTAAACAAGACATCATGTGCAGTCCAGGAGGGGAGACAGGCCACATGAAGGCATGTGCCACCAGCATTAAGGGGATACCACCGTCAGTCCTCCCCAGAGCTCCGTCCCCCCCCACCCCCCATTCCTCCTGACGTAGCCTTCTGTGCGCTGAGTCCACGCCTGTTCACTGCCCCCCAAGACAGGCACATCCTGCAGCCCTGTCCAGCCCAGCGGCCAACCATGAGGAAGGCAGACGGGAGGCATCTTCCTCCTCCCACCTTGCCGGGTCACTGAGCAGAGAGGAGACAGAGGCAGATGGGTCCACCTTCTGCCCCTTTTTTATTTTTTCCTCTTGCCCCAGGCACAACAACCAACACTGGCCGGAAGCGCTTGCAGGATGGGCCTGAACCTCGGCGTAGGTGGATGGCTTCCCGAAGCCAGGCTGCCATGAGAGCCGAGATTATTGGAGTAAAGGGCACACAGTTCTACATGCTATCTGACCAAGTCATACTGCTCCCAGAGGCAACGGCCCATCATTCTCTGCCTTCAGGCTGGGTTGGTGATCAGGGGAGCTTAGCAACTTGGGTCAAAACTGGCTCAGAGATGACGGAACCAGGCTCTGGGGAGAAGAAGCATGACTTGCTGGTTAATGGGCAAGGTCAAGAGATAAAGGAGTCACTTGTCTTTTAACAGCCCCAGGTGAGAGAAAACTGAAATTATCTGTTCAGGAGATTTGTTGGCCCTTGGCATTCTTAAAGAGCCCCAAGTTCGAGGTATCCCCAACATATGCATACACACATAAATTTTACATACATATATAGGCACATATATATATGCATATACTTACACACATATAGTTACACATACAGACGTGCATATATATAGACATGAACATGTATGTATATATGCATGTATATGTATATAAGAGACTTACATAGACACATGTAAACATGTAAATATATAGAGATATACAGATGTATAGACACAGAGAGAGACACATTCACACATATATGTGTAGAGAGAGACACACACAAATGTACACATTGACGCACGTATGTACTGCTGATATCACATCACATTCACTCTAAAAAAATCTTCAGTGGTTCCGCATGAAGAATAAACTTATCCTAACCCTAAAACCCCTATAATTTGACCTTACCCTCCTTACATACAACCATGCCCTTCTTTAACACTTACACTTTTCTTTTCATATTCTACACTGGTGTTTTCCCGGCTTCCATCATTCCAAAACCATCTTTGTGATTTTTGCCTTATCTGCGAGCCACCTATGTTATTAGTAACTTAATATTTTAAAAATTAAGTTAGTTTTCACTTAATTTATTTGAAATATAACTTTATTTGTAGCACCATAAACGTAAAACCAGTGTCATTCATCATGACATAAAGGCAGCCACAAAAATAAATACAATGAATTACAAAATAATGCTGGTGAATTCTAGCGGGAACAGGAGCCTGAAGAAAACCTTTAGCCAGAGACTTACTTAGAGATTTTGTTAAGAAGGGAGAAAAGCTTGTGCTGGAGAAATGATACCTCCAGCTAAGACTCTCCCCTTGACATAATCTGGAAAACTGGAAGATAACTAAAAAGGGGGTCTGTGATTCAGTCCATTTAACCTGGTGTTGGTGTGACCCCTCCATTCATCTCAAGAAGCACCAGTGTGCAGCCCACACTTTGAGAAATACTGGTCGAGTATTCAGTGATTTGCTGGCTGGGAGCATCCTAACAAGGTTCAGCCAATTTGAGTGTCACGCATACAAATCACACATGGATGCAGCATCCTAGTAACTGTCCTGAAACTCCTGCCAGGTCTCCGCATTAGGCATCAACTCATCCTGGCTTTCATATCCCATACAACATAACATCTTTGGCTTCCTCCTCACTTCCCACTGTGTGTCTGTACTTACTTTTCCTCACACTCCTCTTCGTATATGTACTCTACCCCTTGGGCAAACCAGATTGCTCCATTTCCCCTAAATAAGCCTCATGCTTCCACACCTCCCTGCCTCTGCTCCATCCGAAATGTCCTTCCCCGGCTCCTCCCGAAGCCCTACCCATCCTTCAAGGCACATCTCAGGTGTTGCCTCCCCCATGAAGCACCCCCTGCCTTCTCCAGGGTCTGCCACACCTAAGCCAGTGACTCTCAGATTTGAGTGTCCATCAGCGCCACCTGCCAGGTGATGCTGATGCTGCTGGTCTGGGGACCACACTTTGAGGACGACAGCATTAGGCAATCCACAGATCTCTGTGGAATTTAATTTCCTTTCTGCCTCCTGCTTCAGGTGAAAGTGGTGACTGAATGGTTGTTAGGTTCCCCACTAATAACCCCTCCCTTGTGTTACTGAGATCAAGAGTCTCTCTGAAATACAGGAGGCCCTCCTCCTTTTTAATCACTCTGCTTACTCTGATTGTAAACAGTTCCTAGGACTGATGTGGCAAAGAACCACAAACTGAGTGGTTTAAACAAAAGAATTTTATTCTCTCATAGCTCTGGAGGTGAAAAGTCCAAAATCACAGTGTTGGCAGGGTTGGTTCCTTCTGAGAGCTATGAGGAAAAATCTCTTCCATACCTCTTTCCCAGCTTCTGGTAGCCTCAGGTGTCCCTTGGCTTGCAGATAGCACTCTCCCATTTATGCCATAATAAAAACATTAGTACTTACTATATTTAAAAAATTATATGTGTCTCCACATCATCTTCTCTGTGTATGTGTCTGACTCTGTGTCCAAGTTTCCCCTTTTTATAAGGACACCATTCATTTTGGATTAGGGTCCATCCTGATGACTCTATTTTAACTTGATCACCTCTGTAAAGACGCTATCTCCATATGAGGTCACATTCTGAGGTCCTGGGGGTTAAGGACTTCTACATATATTTGGGAGGGGGACACAGCGCAACTCTTGACACCCTGTCAGGTAACCTCTGATCCCTGGAGGATGCATACTGTGGAGAAAAACAACTCACTTGCCTTGATGACACATCATCTCATAGATGTCCCTCGTCACCAATCCAAGCATCAGAATTTGGGCTGCTGGAGAATTCTGCTCTGGTGAGCAAAAGTGAATGGCTCATGTCATTATGCAATGCACTGACCTGGCAGGTAATTTAAATGAAAAGGCACTGGTAGCCATGAGAAACGCTGGACACACATCTCACCAAGGCTTTTCTTCCCGTAGCTTTCTTCATGAAATATAAAAACAACCCTGTTATATAACCACATTCCACCGCACTGAGTTAACTAAACGGATTTGAAGCCCTTCTATGGAAACACAGTGATGGCCTCTCCACTGGCTGCATTAACAGCCTCCACTCCCTGCCTCCCCACAGGCCCAGCCCTGCCCCGCTCCATCTCACCTGCCCCGCACCATCTCACCTGCCTCTCAGTCTGCAGCCTGGTCTTTCTAAAAAGCTCATCTGACCATGGCACTCCCCCGCTTAAAACGCTTTAATGCTCCCCCTTGTCCAAACTCCTCAGCAGGGCATTCAAGGGTCTTCATTATCCTGCACATGACAATGTCTCGATTCCCATTTCTTAGTTCACCCGCCACCTAGCCGTCCTCCCAGGCAAGCCCAGCATCCTGCAGCTTTTCTCAGTCCCCACCACACTCCCTGGAATGCCTCTCCCTCCTGCTCTGCCTGGACCAGGGCACCGCTATCATTCGGGGTTGGGATAGTCCTGCCTTGCGCAGGGCTGTGTGTGCCCTGCAGGGTGGTGGGCAGCCTCCCCGGCCTCTACCCACTAGGTGTTAGTAGAAATTCCTCCCCACCTCCAGTTTTGATAACCAAAAATGTCCCTAGACGTTGCCAAATGTCCCCTGGCCTAGATAATTCCAACTGGTCCTTTAAAACTCAGGGCAGAGCCTCCAGGAGGCTCTCTGGCCCCTCCTCCAGGTTCCATGGTGCAATGTCCATGTTTTACCACATCGCTCACAGTGCAAATTCACCATGCGTTTACTTTGGGTCTCCCCCAAATCAGCCTGGACCACGTCTGCTTCTATTATGTGCCTCTGGTGCTAGCACAGGGCCTGCCTGGGAGGGGGGCTCCCATTCTGTTTGTGGATCAAGTAAATGAAAAAGCAAGTGAGTGGAAAAGAGACAGGAAGAGGGTGGTCCTGCCCGCTGGGGCCGGGACTTAAAGAGGTTTCCCTGAATCCAGCATGTTTTCTCAGCTGTTCTCACACTCACCACTCAAAGGTGAATATGAATAAGAATGTACAAACATAGAAGGAGCATATATGACTCACGCTCCAGCCTGGCACCAAATCCACTCTCCATCCCCGGGGTCTCAGATGTTGTTTTGTTAAAACCACACTCTCTAGGTTTCTATTTTTTTTCTTTTTTAAACCTTAAAAGATAGACTTTTTTTTTTTTTTTTTAAGGCAAGAAAGCTTAAGTCTTAAAGACGTTTGCTAAAGCTAATCGTCCCAGAAGCAAGGATGGGAGCCAGGCTTACCAACGCTGCCACCTACAGAGCACTGGGGCCCCTAAAGCCGAGCGCAGCAGAGGGAAGAGGCTGGAGGGGCAGGGGAGGGGCACCTCCAGAAGAAGGGCCAGGGGTCAGCGCAAGGGCCCAGCTCCTGGCTCCTTGGCCAGCGGGAGGAGAACGTCTCTGCCAAGAGCTCTGAGAACCCGGCGCCAGACAGAAATCGGTCTCTTCTCTCAGCTGCCAAGGAGCTGGGCTGAAGGAGAAAGAAGCCCTTGCTCCACAGGCCACACATTCACAGCACACATACAAACTCACACACATTCACACCACCCACACACCCACTACACATACACAAACACATACACCATAGGCAAACCATATGCGCTCCCCCCACACACAAACACACACACAAACAGGTGCTTTTAAACCCTCACACAAACACACAACCCTACCTACAGCGTATACACAAACTCACAGACTCACAAATACACACACACTCACACACAAACACACACATTCACACCACACACACGACGCATACATAAACACACATCACAGGCAAAACATGACACATTCTTGCACACACACTCACATAGATACACATACAACACACTCATACATTTGTGCTTCTAATTCTCTTTACATCTGCCTCTGTTCCTCAAAAAGCCATTCTGGAGACTAAGATGCAGCTGTGGGGAGGATGCAGCTGTGGGGGGGATGCAGCTGTGGGAAGGATGCAGCTGTGGGGAGGATGCAGCTGTGGGAGGGATGCAGCTGTGGGGGGACACAGCTGTGGGAGGGATGCAGCTGTGGGGGGATACAGCTGTGGGGAGATGCAGCTGTGGGGAGGATGCAGCTGTGGGGGGGATGCAGCTGTGGTGGGATGGCGCTGTGGAAGGATGCAGCTGTGTGGGGAGGATGCAGCTGTGGATGGGGGGGAGACTGGGAGGTCCCACAGTGCCCCTGGTGAGGCATCCTGACTCTGTTTGGCAGGAGCAATCTCAGGCCGTAATGTTCCCTTATGTCTCAGGTTTGGGGAGGGGAGTTTTCTCTGTGCTTCCTGTAAGCCCTTCCCAGCCTCTACCTGACACCAAACCATCTTGACAAAGTAACCACGGCTGACTCATTCCCCTCTCCCTCCAATGTGCACTTCCCCTACACAGTGCTTATCTGAGTGGGAGGAGTTCCAGGTGTTAATTAACAACAATTAATTTTTACTTCAATAAAACTTATCACTTTTATAATAAACAAAAAGCAAATTTAAAGACCTCACTTCTTTCATGAGACTATCCCAGTTTTACAAGTGAATTTTTACAAGCTAATTGTTCCAACAACCCAGCCTACAAAAGGTATAATGCAGAGTAGGAATTCCAGGGGGAGAGGTATGCAAAGTTAATCTTAATAAATTTTGAATCATATTTTCAAAGCACTGGGTGGGGTGTGGCCTGACAATTAGGGAGAATCTTCAGTAAAGGTTCAATAAAATGACAAATTCTTTTATAAAGAGATTACTCACTCTGCTGTACCTACTCCCTAAAGCTAAATTATCATATAAAAGCCTGACTTTGAACAAGATAGCCAAGTTTCTTAAGGCAAGACATTGTTCCCCAAGTTCTCTGAAACACAATTATCCCTTAGGCAAGCACCTGAGTGGGGCCTCTTACTACCTACAGGTCCTCTGCGGGATCACTTTTAACATCTCTGAGCTTGTTTCTTCATCTGGAAAATGGGGATAATATTGCCTGCCTCCCAGGAGTGTTATAAGGGTTAAAAGATACACACACACACACACACACACACACACACACACACACACAGCATGTGGTACCTATTAGGTGCTCAATAAATGCTAGCTGACACCTTTGGTATGATCATGCTCTTCCCCAATCTCAATCCCCATCGCTGAATGTGTAACTCTGACCTTTTCCGTGGAGCTCAGTTCAGATCACACCTCCTCCATGAAGTCTCTCCATGAATGTGCTCACTGGAAGTAAACCATTTCCGCCTGTGATCTACACCCACCTTCTGGCACTTTATCTGTCCCTCTCCTGGGGCCCATTTAGCTTCTGTATTGTAATGTCATTCCAGCACATCTTATACTACCTCTGTACCATAATTACCAGGGTCCATGTCTAACTCATCCCTGTGTGCGCCTCAGCACCCAGAACAATGAGATGCACACAGTGGGCGCTCCAGTGGGTTGTTTATGTTAGTAACAGTAATAGCATGGCAGACCTGTGGTTGGTTCCCCAACATGCATTCTACCCCTGACCTGAGAAAACTGTTCTCAGACAATACGGAATTTCTGTTGCAGTACTCATATGGTAGTTTTTAAATATGTCCACAAATTTTTTACACTCCTCCCCCTTCAAAAGGTGGGGCCTGATCCCCTCCTGTGCACTCAGTGATTCATTTCTAATGAATGGAATGCGGCAGAAGTGAAAGTAGGTGGTTTCTGAGATGAAATCAACAAAAGCACTGTGGCTTCCATCTGTCTCTCTTGGATCACTCACTCTGGAGGGACCCAGCTGCCATGAACATGAGGACACTCAAGTAGACCCATGGAGAGGTTCTCAAAGCGAATAAATGAGGCCTCCTGCCCACTGCCACTGGACTGAGCCATCCTGGTCACAGGTCTTCCAGTCTCAGTCCAGTCTTTATATAACTGCAACCTGTGAAAGACCCCAAACCAGAATCCCCCGACTAAGTTGCTCCTGAATTCCTGACCCACCGAATCTGTGAAATAAAGGTGCTTGTTTCAAAATGGTAAGCTTGGAGATAATTTATTATACACCAATAGTTAACTAATACCCTCCATCAGTACATGGTTCAGGAATTTCATCCAATCCTGGAAAGCTGTACAGTGAGAGGAAGCGGCTAAGGGAGAGGTGGGTTCTAGGGAAGGCTTACTTACTCACTCCTAAGGGGGCCAGAGGAAGACAAAGTCTCTCTTGTGCTACCAGACATTTGTGGCTGGATGTGATGCCCCAAACCTCAGAAATCATTCTGGTACCAGCCTATGAGTGAAGCCAAAAGCAAGGATGGTAGGGTAGAGAAAGTAAGCAGCTGTGTTCTTGACGATGACACTGAACCACTGAATCTACCAGTTCCAAAGCCTGATCTACTTCAGAGTTTCTGGTCATGTGAGATAATAAACTTATACACTGTATAAACTACTTTGAGTCAAAGTTCTCTTACTTGTAGGTAAACACATCCCAACTCATTCAAAGAGTTACATTTAATGGGCTACCTGTATTTTACATTAAGCACTATCTATGACACCTCCTGCAGATGATTTCTAATCTCTCCAGGATCCAACAATTTGGGTATTCTCATCCCTATTTTAAAAATGAGGAAATTGAAGCTCAAAGCAGTTGAATAACTGGTCTCAGGTCACAGAGCTAGTGAGAGATTGGATTCAGTACATGCCTGTTGAACTCTTAAGTCCATATTCTTTCCAACACACCACGCTGACAACGAAAATGTCATGCTGAGATAGCGCCCCAAGATTCACTCAGGAAGGCAGCCAGGACTACCTGAGCAGCAAGTCCAAACCTGAAATGCTAACTCCTTAGCTTTGCATAGAGCCATGCATCGCCTTCCGCCCTGTAGCCTCCCAAGGCTGGACAGGTCCTGATGTGATTTTCCACCTCTCACTGTATAAGGTATTATTTCTCAATACAAAGGCACCACCAACCTTCACTTATGTCAGCTGGGAACACTTCTGCAACCATTCTAGCCCATGGTGTAGGCTCCCTGCTCTGAACCCCTACTGCATTGATAACCGGAAACATACAGTTTAATGCTAAAGGGTTTTCAAATTGTTTCAAGCATCCTAACCTGCCCCCATCAGCCCAGCTGTCTGCTTCTTAAGATCAAATCCCTGTGCCAAATTCTTCTCTTGCTCAGCTCCTGAATCTAGGTATCAAAGTATTAGGCATAATGTGGGTGCCTAATATACAGTTTCATCTTGTCTGATCAACAGGAAGGGGCTGCAATATTATTTTTGAAATCATGTCGATATGGCTTTTTGCTGCATTGGCAAGTTTGACCTGCCTGCCTGCTTTTATACCTCTTCTTTCCTTCATGCCTTTGCTCAATCTTTGTGAAGTCTTTCTTAACAAAATCTCAAAACCCCCAAATGAAGTCACTCTGCTTTTAGACTATCATTGTGTTCTGTATATACCTTTAATAAAACAGGAAACTTACTGCTTTATGATTATCTGCTCCTGAAAAGCTCTTAGGGAATCAGGTACGTAAAAAATCACATACTTTCAATTCCCCAAGTACCAACAGTTGGTATTAGCAGAAGCTCAATAAATCTTTTTTTTTTTTTTTGAGGTATAGTTGTTTTACAATGTTGTGTTAGTTTCTACTGTACAGTGAAATGGAGTTCCCTGTGCTATACAGCAGGTTCTTATTACTTATCTATTTTATACATATTAGTGTATATATGTCAATCCCAATCTCCCAATTCATCCCACCCCCACCCTTGCCCCGCTTTCCTCCCTTGGTATCCACACGTTTGTTCTCTACATCTGTGTCCCTATTTCTGCCTTGCAAACTGGTTCATCTGTACCATTTTTCCAGATTCCACATATATGTGTTAATATATGATATTTGTTTTTCTCTTTCTGACTTACTTCACTCTGTATGACAGTCTCTAGGTCCATCCACGTCTCTACAAATGACCCAATTTCGTTCCTTTTTATGGCTGAGTAATATTCCATTGTATATATGTACCACATCTTCTTTATCCATTCGTCTGTTGATGGGCATTTAGGTTGCTTCCATGACCTGGCTATTGTAAATAGCAATGAACTTTGGGGTGCATGTGTCTTTTTGAATTATGGTTTTCTCTCGGTATATGCCAGGTAGTGGGATTGCTGGGTCATATGGTAATTCTATTTTTAGTTTTTTTAAGGCACCTCTATACTGTTCTCCAAATAAATCTTGATGAAATGGATGAATACATTTTTGATTCAAATGATACCCAGTGTCTGCTGTGTTTCTGTAACAGTTATCACAGGTCTCAGCCCACTACAATGCAACAGTATGTTTGAAATTGTCTTCTCTTTTGGACTGTGAGATTCCAAGAGCAAGGAATGGATTCTTTTCACCATTGTGTCTCTAACCTCAAGGCAAGCATTTAAATATTTGCACATAAATGTGTGACAACTGTTATGTTTAGTTAAGCATTAAATGGGTTACCCATTCCCCAATTAACGACCAATGAATTATTGAGCAATGCAAAGAAACTGGTCTTGAATTAAACATTTACTATACATAATCACCTGGCAGAAAATGGTACAAAAATAACTCTTTTGAAAAACATTTTTGGGGCACCATTAGTTGATGTCATAGTCTTCTTCAAGTTGGCAACAGCTCCTTGCCAACTGGCCAAAGCTTCCCTTGGTGCCTTGCATTGTTTGCAAGGTTGCAGACCTGACTCAGGGATTTCTGATAAGGTTTGGCCTATGAAAATGTATCCCAGGAGTTCAATATGACAAAGGGGCATTTTTAAAACTACAGACACCAGTAATAGTAATAATAATAATAATAATATAGATATCCTCTCCTAGGAAATTATTTCTTTCCACCCAAAAGAAGCAAGTTAAAAACATTCCTCCTTCCCTTATGTTCACCAGGGGTCTCTGGCTAGTTCACATCGTTTTGCATCACAGGTTTCATCTCAGGCCTCTTGGAAACTGGTCTGCACAGCTCAGGCTGCAGAAGAGAGAGGTTCAAAGTGGGGCACAGCTTCACCATCAATTAATCCTGACTGATCTCCTGCCAGAGGTGACATCCTATCCTCAGGGTTTGGCAGCAAGCCTGATGGAGATAAGCAATGCCAGACTGGGTCAGACCAATGGCTCGTTCAGGCCACAGCACTGTCTGGCAGAGGCATCCAGAGATGTTTTGCAGAAAAGAACTGCACGTGTCTCCTATGACATTAGTCACAAAAAATGTGCAAAAAGTCCTTCTGCAGCAGATCATCTTAGTGGTCCTTCCAAGTTCTATGCCCCTCCGTCTTCCATGTTGATGGAGCTTCCATTTTGTTCAGATGTCTACCTCTCCTCCATGAAGCTCGGGAATAAATCCTTTTTGCCTTACACTAGGGTTTCTCCACCTCTGCACCACTGATATTTTGAACCAGATAATTCTTTTCTGTGGGGACTCCCCTGTGCATTGTAGGGTATTTTGCAGTATCCCTGGCCCCTGCATGCTAGATACTAGTAGCAACATCCACACACACACCTAGTTGTGACAACGAAAAATATCTCCAGACATTGTCCTTAGGGTAGAGGGAGACAAAACTGCCCCCATGGAGAACCACTGCTCTAAACCAACCTGGTAGCCCCATTGCCTTAGCCAGTGATTGGTTGGTTTAGATGTAAGCATGTAATCCAGTCCTGACCAATGAGACACAGGGAAAGGCACCTTGAGGGCTTCTAAGAAATGTTTTTTCACTCTTAAGAAGCTATGAAATAGAAGGCCCCTCTTCTTTTTCTGGTTGCTGACACGTCTAGATCTGACACCTGGTACTGTAGCACACATCTTATAAACACCCCGAGGATGCCAGCCAACAAAAGGGATGAAGAAGATGAAAAAAAAATTTTTTAAGTCATGGCTCCCCAATGTAACTTAACCAACCCAAGGGCCGCCATACCGCAAGATTTTTGTTACATGAGATAATGATGTCCTTATTAATGAAACATATCTGAGTTGGGATTTCATTACTTGCAGCCACAATCATCCTAACTGATATATCTTTCTGTCTTCTCCATAACCACCCACTTTGCCTCTCTCACTCATAAGTAGATCAAAACATCACCCTTAAATGCACTGAAAAGCTGTGTGGGATAAGGAGCCCTGGATTCTGAGTCAGACAGCGCTAAGTTCAAGCAGCAGTTCATACACACAGCTCTGGCATCTGCAGAAGTCACTTAATTTCCCTCATCTTTACAACTGTAATCGCATCAATTCTGCACTCCTTTGGGATTTTATGATGATCAAATGAGATAGTGCATATGAAAATGCTTGGTGAACTCTAAAGTCTTCACGAGTATCATTTCATTTTCAGCCCCTTCCACCCTTTGAAGAGCGGCACATCTACAGTCACCACCCAACAGTCAGACATTCCACTAAGATGGACAAGAAATATTCAGCATGTGTAGATCAGGTTCCCAACCTCGGCACTCTTGACATTCTGTGCTGGGCAATTCTGTGTTGTGGGGTCTATCCTGTGCACTGCAAGATATTTAGCAGCATGCCTGGCCAGTCATGACAACCAGAAATGTCTCCAGACACTGCCAAAGGGGGGACATTCGTCCCGGAAGGACAAAATTGCCCCTCATTGAAAAACACTGGTGTAGACAATGGGGACATACAGATGAAAAGATTTATTCCATGACTTTAAGGAATTTACATTCTTACATAAACAATCATTTATTTTTAAACTGTAAAACTATCACAACCATTATTAGGTAGCAAATAGATCATAGATTTAGATTCAAATGTAGGCTCCCCTCTCTACTTGCCTGGGGGCATTACTGTCTCAATCTCAGCTTCCTCATCCAGAAAATGCGGATGAGAAAGCCTACCTCTCTGGAGCATCTTCAGACTTAAATAAGATAATGAGTGCAAAAAGCCTAACAAAATGCGTGGCATACCATTAGTACTTAATACATGTTAGCTTTGCTTATTATTGTGTTCCTGGTTCAAAGATTATTATCTGGTTTTAGGAATTAGGACCTTAGTTCCTGTTAGCCTTCCTCACTTTGTTCCATGGTTTTACAGACTTGAGTCCCACACCTGATGTAGACGCTGTTGGTTCTCCACTGAAATGCCCTCAGATCTTCTTACCATTTCAGCAAGGCCAGCTTGACTTCCAAGAACCAACACCTGCATCTTTGTTAGAGAGCAACTCTGCAGATGTTAGGCCCCTCTTTGCCTGGACACTTCTGATCCACCACGCAAACTCCACCCTGGAACAGCCTTTAACTGATGACTAATGGGCACGGGAGTATAAATAGCCCAGCTACCTCATTCCTCAGTAGGGATCATTCTCAGGCATGTATTTTGCATTGATTCCTAGAACTTCCCTGCAGGAATAAGTTTCGGTTGCCCACCAATTTCCAAACACAGTCAACAACAGCAAGAAGGAAGCTTCTCCCACTTGCCCCAAGCACAAGCCCAGCCTTCGTTGGTGAAGACATATTTGGGGACGTGTTGCTTGCAAACTGCCTGGATTTCTGAACTTGAATTAATACTCAAAAAATGTACCTGGATAGATCCTCACCTGCTGAATAGTCCCTCTGTCCTGGGAAACAGACTGAGACATCAGTGTCCCAAATGCTGACATACCCCAGCACTGTGCCCTGCAGAAACGAGCGTTCCCCAGGTTATGGAATGGGCAGGCAATAGTCCATCCCCCCTTGGGCTGGTGCTCTAAGTGGCCCAAAATATCTCAATCCATAAAGGCTTTCTCTCCTCACTTCCCCTCTCCACTTCAACCTTGTAGGGTTTTTGTTTCCCAAAACCTGTCTACATTGCAGAGGGGTGACATAGTTAGACGGGTATCTTATAAAGACTGCATTTGCAGCAATGTGGACGTCATAACGATGCATTTTCATTTCTCAGATCACCATCAAATGCTAAAAACAAAACAAAACAAAACAAAACCTCTTTCATTTGTGCTGAGAGATCCCAAGCTACCTGTTTTACTGATGACTTCAGTAGGAAAACTGCAGAATCATAATGGACTGAAAAGATAAGTCCCTAAAGGACAAGAATTGAGGCCAGAAGACAACATCACGCACACCAAAAACAATGTTGTCAGGAAATTTGTGAGGCTATTAAATCTTAATGTGGAGGAAAGTAACACAAATATAATCCTAATGATAGATGTATTCTCGTGATGATCTAAGCTATTCCGCATATGGAATAGAAGAGAAAAGGAAACTACTTTTCAAAGAACCTATTACATTTAATCTTCCCCTCAAGACCTGCGAGGTAGACAAAGCTAACGCCACTTTAAAGTTAAGACTGAGGATCCACTATGGAAAACAGTGTGGAGGTTCCTCAGAAAATTAAAAGCAGAACTACCATATCATCCAGCAATCCCACTTCTGGGTATTTATCCAAAGGAAATGAAAACAGTGTATTGAAGAGATACATGCTCTCCCATGCTTACTGTAGCATTATTCACAATAGCCAAGATGTGGAAACAACCTAAGTGTCCATCAGCAGATGACTGGATACACAGAATATAGTTTATCCACACAGTGGACTCTTATTCAGCCACGGAGAAAAGGGAAATCCTGCCATTTGCTACAACATTGATGAACCTTGAGGGCATTATGATAAGTGAGGTAAGTCAGACAGTGAAAGACAAACACTGTATGATATCATTTACAAGTGGAACCTAAAAAAGCCAAACTCATAAAAACAGAGAGTACTATGGTGGTTACCAGAAGTGGGGGTGGGGATTGGGGAGATGTTGTTTAAGGATACAAACTTGGAACCAGTACATAAATAAGTCCTGGAGATATAATGCACAGCATAGGATTATAGACAACAATGCTGTATTATAAACTTCTAAGTTGCTAACGGACTAGGTCTTATTGTTCCCACCACAGAAAAGAAATGATAATTATGTGAGGTGACAGAGGTGTTAGTTCACACTACGGTGATAATCAATATTGCAATATATAAAGGTAGCAAATGAACATGTTATATACGTCAAACTTACACAAAGTTATATGTTAATTATTTCTCAATAAAAATAAACTTAAAAAAATAATAATCAGACTGAGGAGGCTGAGCCAGGTGTATCAGATCAGAGCTGGAACTTGAACCTGGATAAGTACGAAGCCTGTGCTCCCTGCCATGCTCTTGCTAAGTTCTACTTATTGTCCAACGGGAAGAGTCAAGTTGGAAACAAGACACCGGCTCAGCCGGCTCACCATCTGCCTGAGGGGACAGGAATGACACTGGCTTGCCTGGGAGAGGAGTGGGCAAAGACACAACCTGTCTCACAGCTGGAGGGGAGGGCAAGGTCACCCAGAGCTGGCTGGTGGGAAGGACCTCCTGGAAGACGTGGGCCACGTGCTAGACGTAAAGAAGGATTTGTCAAGGCAGCAAGTCTCCACCTGGGAGTTTCTACTAAATGCAGACACTGGGTCCCATTTCCAGTAAAATCAGACAGTGGGTCTGGGTGAACCCTGAGAATCTGCACGTTGAACAAGCCCCACAGGTGACTGTGATACAGTTCAGGGCCACGCTTGCAGAAAGAGGAGATGGGGACGGGTGGGGTGGAGGCATTTCACCTGGAACTTTCCAAATTCAAGAAAATCAGCTGGACTGGGTCAGGTGGTTTCCATAGGTGAGTAGCAGAGGATACCACTGAAGGGCTCATTTGACCTAAAGGACTTTACATGTCAGGCTAAAACGAAGGTAATGTGTATTTATTGAGCATCTGCTGCATATCAGACTCTCTAGGCATTTTGCATATATCACTTTAATATTCACAAAAGTCCTATAAGGATGTCCCATTTTCATTTAATTTGCCCAGAGACAGACAGCTAATAAGAGAAAAACTGGGATCAGAGTCTGAACGTTTGCACCTCTAAAGCCTATATTTTTCCTGCTATATCCCATCTCTCCTGTGGACTCTAAGCCACAAGCAGAGCAGAGTCACTGATGTCTTTGGAGCAGGCAAAGCAACAAGTTCACAGGGAATTTTAAGAGACCAAAACTTGCGTTAAGTTGGATTGGCCTGGGGAGAGAATGGAGCCAAGACCAGACCCCTTCGCCTCATCTAAATCGTACCTCCTGTGGTGCTGATCAGGGCCAGGAAGGAGTGGAGCCAGAGGTCTCCTCAAAGAGTTCCAGGTAAAAACCTCAACCTCATGCCCTTAAAAGACAAATGGTGTTCTAATCTAAGCTCTGAGCCAGGTCACCTGTTCGCCTGTATGCTATGCTAGTCTTTGCATCACCTAGAATTCTAAAGAGAACGTAATTGCTTATGCAGCAACGTCTGAAAACAGGGGTAGAGAGGTGAGCGGCCTGATGTACACGGTCCCGGGGTGCAGCTGCCTGAGAAAAGCTTCGTGTTCCCTTCAGCAGGGGTGGAGGATGAACTTGGGGTGAGCAGAGAGAACACAAGGAGCGGTTAGCCCCTGTGACAGCAGTCCAGGTAAGAGATGATGGCAGCCCGGTGTAGGGCAGCCGGCAGTGCGGATGAAGACACATGGACTAATTCTGTAGGTAGAACTGAGACCGTCAAGTTGAAAGGGCAAGGATTTTCTTGCACATTTGGTAACTGAGGAGGAAAGTGAGTCAAAAGTGGTCAAATGACAAAAGGTACTTGGCTAAATGACACAGAAACAACTGAAACCCAGATCTCCTGACTCAGCCATGGTGGACTGAGCTCTTACTCTGGGGTGAGCATGCTGCATAGGGTTAGGGGTACCAAGGAGAAGACTACAAGGCAGTGTTGCACACAAAAAGGGGAGAACAAGGACACTCTTGAAGGTGATGGATATGTTTATTACCTTGATTGTGGTAGTGGTTTCACAGTTGTATGCATATTTCCAAACTCATCAAATTGTGTACATTATATATGGACAGTTTTTATATATAAATTACACTTAAATAAAGCTTTTTTAAAGATTTCTTTGATGTGGACTGTTTTAAAATCTTTATTGAATTTGTTACAATATTGCTTCTGTTTTATGTTTGGGGTTTTTTTTTGGTTTTTTGTTTTTGTTTTTTTTTTGGCCACAAGGCATGTGAGATCTTAGCTCCCAGACCAGGGATCGAGCCTGCATCCCCTGCATTGGAAGGTGAAGTCTTAACCAGTGGACCCAGGGAAGTTCCCCATAAAGCTATTTTTTTTTTAAGCAGTGTTACATAGTAGTTAGGAACCAAGGCTCTGGAGCCAGGCTGCCATAAGCCTACCTACTATTTGGGTAACCTTAGGCTATTCACATAATCAGTCCAAGTCTCATTTATCCCATCTGTAAAATGGACACATCTCATAGGACAATAGTGAGGATTAAATCAGATGATGCACATAAAGTCCTTATATTTTACTTCTACTTAACACTGAACTGGCAGGCCTTGTCTGTGTTATCAGTCAAGAAAGATTATTTAAGAAATAAGAACATTAGAAAGATAAGAAAATATTAACATTCACAGACAATATGGTTGCCTACATGGAAATATCTACGATAATTTACAGGTAAATAATGAGAACTAATAATAAATTCAGAATATTTTCAAAACAACCTCCATATACAGAAAACAATAATGTGCCTACACACCAGTAACTATCAAATAGAAAATGTTTTATCTATGGCTAGAGCTATCTATCACACTGAAAATACTTCTTAAAAAATTATAAAGCACTCAGGAATGTCAAAAATATGTGAGACAGTTATGAAGTTTTAAAACTTCACTAAATGACTTAAAATATGTCCCAAACAAGTGAAAAGGCTGTACACCATGTCCATGAATAGGAAGATTTCCTATCAAATGCTGATTTGCTCTATATTAATCTATAAGTTCAATACCACATTAATTAATGAATGTAATCAATAGAATTTTTTATAGACTATGACAAACTGAGTGCAAAATTTACAGCTAAGGATAAAGGCCTATGAAGAGAAAAGGAAATTATGATTAAAACAAACAAGACAGAAGGACTTATCCTCTCAGAAATCATCTTATTATAAAGCTACATTAATGCAAAAAAACCCAACCAGTATGAAAAAGGTATGAGGATAAATAATCCAATGGAACAAAGCAGAGAATCCAGAAAGAATTATATCACTGAGGAGTCATTGAAAATTGGGAGAAAATGGTGAGATATTCCACAAATAGTGCTGAAGTCATTGGCTCTCCACATGAAAAGTAAATAAAATTAAATCCTTATTTCACAACACATACAAAATATATTCCAGGTGGAATAAATATCTAAATGTAAAAGGCAAAACTTTACATTCTGAAGTGTCTATCTTTATGTCATTGGGGTAGGGAATATATATTTTTTAAAATGCAAAAGGCAAAATCTATTAAGAAAAAGTTCAATAAATTCGTATCTGTTAAAATTCTTAATTTTTTAAATTATGAGACCCAATACATAAAATTGGAAGACAAACTGAAAGCTGAGATTGTAAAAAAATTCTGCAATACTTTTAATAGATTCAAAAATTAGTATCCATGACATATAAAAAAATACATTCAAATCAATAAGAAAAAAATTATCACCCCAATAGAAACGAAGACCCAAATGGCCAACAGACATGAAAATATGCTCAACTTCCCAAGTAATAAGATAAATGCAAATTGAAAACAATAATAAGATTCCATTTCACACCTATCGTATAAGCGAAAATGGACAAGATTAATAATACCAAGATTTGAAAAAAATATGAGAAAGCTGGGTCTTTCCTTCTTGGCTGTGGGAGCATAAACTAGCTCAGTCATTTTGCAGAACATACTGGCAATCTCTAGTGATACTGAAGATGCCCACATCCTATGACTCAGAAACCCCACTTACAGGGATATATTCTTAAGAAAACCTCTCATATGTGTAAGGATGTTCACTGCTTCACTGTTTCTTGTTTAAAAAAACAAAAAATAGGTACCCAACATTCAGTTTAAGGGTAAGTAAAAATTGTATACATCTGTACAATGTATGCTATAAACTAGAGCTATATTTTTAAATATAGATGAATCTCAATAAGATACAATTAAATAAAAAAATAATTGCAGAAGAATATATACAATGTAGTATGGTTTATAAAGAGCTTGAAAATACGAATACAATATACTCTTTAGGTTTGCATGCACATATGGAAAAACACGTTTGTCAGCTTCCGGTTAGTGGTTCCCTCTGATGAGAGAGAGAAGGGAATGGAACCAAGGTAGCAGGATTTGACAACACCTTTATTTACATTTTAAAAATCTGAAATACACGTGATAAAAGTGTTAACATTTGTTAAATCTGAATGGTTGGTACATGGGTGTTTGTTATTTTATTTTCTTTGCTTCTCTGTACGTCTGAAATATTCTAGCATTTATAGACCTTTTATTTCAAAGGACAAAGAAAAGTTTTCAACCACAATGATATGACTCCTCTGAGACTTCTGAGTTCATCAGAGATATCTGGACCAACGCTAATGAATGCTCTGAGCAGACAAAGCATCTGAGAAGATCTTTGGCATCTGATGAAGTGAATCCATCTGGCACCAACCTGCAAACCTCTTATTAAAAGAGCACTGGCAAACTCAATCACTTAAATAGACAAAACCAGAATCACTGCCTTGCAATTCAACTAAGCCCTTCCCTAGACAAAATAAAACCTTCAACAGAAATCAATACCCAAACTTTAGAATCACCAACACTGCAACATTACCCCGTCCAATCTGAAAAAATGAAAGCAATTGTGCATGCCTAAGGCATATTTATCTGACATCACGTTTAAGATTTTAAAATATACTGAGAAATAGTGGTGTTTATATATTTTTTATTCCTGAACAGCGGGAATTATACCCAACATGTTATTTCTTTCTTAGAGTTGTTTCAGGCACCAGAAGCACATTCTAGGCTGGACATAGATCCAGACTGGACGGTGCATCAAGAAAATTCACACATATACCCTTCTCCCCTGGACGTTCACAGCCTAAGACAGCTGTCAGTAGTCATTCCAATGAACAGAAATTCTGTGCAGAGAAAACCAGATAACAAATATTTAACAAGCACTTCCTAAATGCAAACTGCCATACTAGGTAATAAAGAGAAGATAAACATATATGCCACGAATTCTACTATGATGTTTATAATCTAATCAATTCACCTATACATTTATCCAACCAGCCAATCATCCATCCCTCCACTCACCTTTCCTCCCATCCAACTTTCCACCCTCTATCCCTTCAATCCTACATCTTTCCACTCATCCATACAACAACCCTTCACCCATCCACTCTTCCACACTTCCAACGACCTTGATCCTCCCTTCCAACTCTCCATTCACCTACTCAACTACCTTCTATTGCTCCACACATCCATCTCGTCAACTCTCTAACCACCTGTACTGGGTTGAATAGTGTTCCCCCAAAATTCATGTCCACCTAGAACCTCAGAATATGACCTATTTATTTGGAAATAGGATCTTTGCAGATGTAATTAGCTAAGTTAAGATGAGGTCATACTGAATGAGAGTGGGCCTTATTTCAATGACTGGTGCCCTTATAAGAGGAGAAAACACAGACGCACATACACAGCAGAATGCCATCTAACGATGTCAGAGATTAGAATGATGCATCTACAAGTCAAGGAAGGCTAAGAATTGCTGGCAACCACCAGGAGCTAGAAGAGGCAAGGAAGGATCCTTCCCTAGAGTGCTCAGAAAGAATACAGCCCTGCCAATACCTTGATTTTGGACTTCCTACCTCCAGAACTCTGGTAAAACAAATTTCTGCCGTTTTAAGCCACCAAATTTGCAGTACTTTGTTTTGGCAGCCCTATGAAACTCTTCCCACCAACCACTCCTCTCCACCTCTCCAAGCCCCAATGGGTAAACCTTCCAACTAACCAACCCTCCAAGAATCCACCTCATCAACCATTCATTCCATCCATCCATGGTTTATTTAGAGTCTACGTGCCAGGCATGGTTCTGAGTGCTAGGTATACAATGGTAACAATGGCAGTAGCAAAATGTCATGGGTTTTGCCTCCCATGCATGCTAATATCTCCATTAATATCACCAGACTCCAAGTATAAATATAACCTAAATAAACACAATGGGCTTGCTGAGAAAATTGAGCTTCAAGGCAAGCTCCCAAGCCATCCCTGCCACCCACAACCTAGTAGTGGCTCTTAGGCCCTTCAATATAGAAGTTCTGAAGCCTCCACTAGGTGGTGAGCAGTCTCTTCCCCAGTGTATACATGGACATTAAACAAATAATCATACAAATAAATATGTATTTATAAGTTGTGCTAAATTCCACAAAGGATAAAACTCAGTTCTGTGAAGAAGACTATAACACTGCAGGGGCCAAGGCACTAATTATGGTTGGGAAGGCTCATAGAAGTGAAACATCACCTCCCAAAGGGGCTTAATGCAGGATAAGGGATTTACTGGGTTTGCCAAATAAATGAGTAAACACTACACACTCTCAGAGCAGTAGGAGCCCAGTGCAGGCTTCAAAGGCTTATTGGATAATTGGGATTTAAGTAATTGGTGCTTGGCGAGGGAGGGGGGGTAGGGGTCTACATTTAGAATGGTTCTCAATAAACAAAAGTACAGAGGTCATTCATTCATTCCAAGAGATCTTGACATTTTTGTGCCAAGGACCGCTTTGGCAGGCTGGTGAAGCCTTCAGATTCCTTCCCAGAACAAAGCTGTTAAATGACTGAAAATCTGCCGAACTACAAAGGAAACCAATTATATCAAAATACAGTCATAACAATATTTTTAAACAAACTTGTGATATGCATATAAGTTCCCATTAAAATGTTAGATAACAAGATCTATACTATGTTTGCTAACTACTGTCATTTCAAAGTTAATTTGATGAAAGTAAACAATAATTCTAAGATATCTGCAATCATGGTAATGTGATATGAAAACATAAGTGATTCCTCTTGGTGAAAAAAATCAGAGAACTGCTCAAATTAGTGTGGTTCGTTGCTACCATTCAAAATTAAAGGAAATAAAATTTTCAGTTATGGGTGAGTAAAACTAGGTAATTTTCCCACTTTCAAGTTTACAGACCACTGAATTCTTTCCACAGACCCTTTGAGGGCCCATGAACCTCAGGATAAGAACTCCTAATTTATGTGCTTAAGTCTTTATACACTGATTCATTCATTTATTCCCTCATTCGTTCCCCAAATCCTGAGTGCTTATGACACACCTGACAATGTGGTAAGTGCTAGGAACACACTGGGGCAAAAAGACAGATGTGGTCTCTGCCCTCGTGAGCTTATATTCTAGTGGGCAGGAATAGTCAAGAAGCAGGTAAATAAACAAGACAGTTACAGATTGAGATAACTGCCAGGAAGGGAGTCCACAGGGCTATATGGTAGAGATAAATGAGGGGACTCCCCTGGTGGTGCAGTGGTTAAGAATCCGCCTGCCAATGCAGAGGGCCTGGCTTTCATCCCTGGTCCGGGAAGATCCCACATGCCGCAGAGCAACTAAGCCCGTGCGCCACAACTACTGAGCCTGCGCTCTGGAGCCCGCGAGCCACAACTACTGAAGCCCGTGCGCCTAGAGCCCATGCCCTGCAACAAGAGAAGCCACCGCTGTGAGAAGCCCACGCACCGCAACGAAGAGTAGTCCCCGCTCGCCGCAACTAGACAAAAGCCCGCGTGCAGCAACAAAGACCCAACGCAGCCAAAAATAAATAAACAAACAAACAAATAAAGAAATAAATAAATGTGGTTGGGAGAGGGGAGGTACCCTTGGCGTGACAATCCATGGGAAGCAAGCCACGCAAGAGCCTGGGGAACCACAATGCAGAAAATTCAGAACACAAAGGCCCTATGACCAGAGAGGAGCTTGCAGAGGTAGAAGATGAAAGCAAAGATGGGGCAGCTGCCAGGTTATGTTGGACCTCATAGACCCTGGGGGGTCGCTGGGGTCGCACTTTAAGTACAGGGGGCAGTACTGAGGCAGCTTAAGCAGGGGAATAACAGGATCTGATTACATTGTTTTAAAAGATTTCCTTGGATGCTGAGTGGAGAATGGATTGTAGAGGAAAAGATCGTTGGCAGAAGCAACCAGCTTAGAGGCCAGGGCATTCACCCAAGTGAGAGGCAATGGTGACTTGGGTCAGGGCTGGGTTAGGGTGAGGTATCTAGGGTACAAAAATTAAGGAAGCACTCACTTCCCAGCTTGCAGTCGTGGTGGGCAGTTTGAAGATATCTTTTGGAGATAATGGGCAAGACAGAAAAAAATTTATTCTAAGACTGTCTAAAGTTCAGTAGTGAGTAATAATTTTAGGAAGGAGCTTACACAACGGACCACGTAGGGTCCTGAAAAACAGAGAAAGGACTTCTGACTTTCTCCTGTAGCTAATAAAGAGTCACAGAATTAAATAAAATTTTATACTCTGTCCTGACAAAAGGCTGTGGAGCTCCAGCAGCTCCTTTGGACCATGAAGCAACTTCGATGATGCAAACCGTGTGTTTAGGAACAAAACAGCGTACAGAGGAATCTAGATCTATGATGACACCGTGAAGCCACTCTGCCAGCCTGAACCACACACACGCAGACTGCTTTAACCCAGGAGGAAATAAACTTCTATTTTGCTTTAGCAACTGATTTCCAGACCTGTCTACTGGCAAACACAATTCCTAAACAATGCAGAAACTGGTCCACAATGCTTACTAAAATCCAAATGAATATAGATTCCTCTATATACTCATTTCCACTCATTCACTCCCGTTTAAACACAGTCGACTGTGTGTCTCACTTTGGTTGACTAGGTGCCATCAAAAGGAGACTTTTCTCCCTTGTTGTTTCTGAAAAAGACTCTCAAATCCAGTGAAATAACTCTGGAGCAGAGAGAGGTGGTGTGATATATGTCATTATAAACTCTAAGTGCCTCTTTTCGGACTCTGAGAAGGCTAGTAGTGGCAAAGGCACCAAAAAGTCACGGTGATGAACAGAACATGTTGGAAGCTGGCTGAGGAAAGTAAGAACTAATGAATGTCGGCTCCGACAAATGTCAACTGTCAATCAAAAGTGAAGAAAGGCATGTGTTTCCTCCAAAAGTAGTGAAGGGGAAACCTTCACAAACAACACAAAGGTAACTCCAGCTCGGCAGCAAAATGGAATGTATTCAGCTAGTGCCTGCCATTTTGCAAAGCTGTGAAATCAGCTTCTCTGCTGGCATCAGAGAAGTGCTAGAAGGAGCTTTTGAAATCATTTCCCAATGCCCCCATTATAAAGTGAGGCGCTTGAGTCTCAGACAGGGTAATGGAAGTTGATTCCCAAAGGCACACACAAAATTAGTGGCTGGGATGGGATGGGAATCTGGGTCCCATACACACTTCCTTAGGGATTGTTTAGAATCAGCTTTTATCTAAGGCAGGGGTTGGTAAACTTTTCCGTAAAGGGTCAGATAATAAATACCTTGGGTTTGCAGGCTACAGGGTCTCTTTTGAAACTACTCAGCTGGATTTGACCCGTGGGCCATGGGTTGCTACCCCCTTACCTAAGGCATTGTATCCACGTGGTCCCCAGACCAGCAACATCAGCAGCATCTAGAACTTGCCAGAAATGCAAATTCTCAGTCTCCTACCTCCAAACCTAATGAATCAGAAATCTCAGGGGTGACATCTAGAAACCTATTTTCACAAGCCCTCCAGGTGATTCTGACAGACACTAAAGTTCAAAAACCACTGAGCTAGAAGCAGAGCAAATCACTGTCTCATATACCACTTCTAGTACATGGTCTGGTGTGTGGCTCCTAGTAGGCGCCTTTGACAGCAACTACTAGCTTCCCACCCCAAAATCTGTTCTCTTCTTCTTCCTCATTATACAATCCCAAGTCTCAGTTGGACTTATGGCTACCCAGAACAAAGCCTCCATTCTATACTTTTCAGGCGCACTTGCAGCTAAGTTTAGCCATGTAACTAAATTTTGACCAGTGAGATGTAAGATAAGTATATGTGGCAGCTCCTGGGGACCTCCATTAAAAGACAGCTTATACACACCTATTGCCTCTTTCTCCCCTTTTCTCTGTCCAGCTGTCCGAAATATAGCCATAATGGCTGGAGCTCCAGCAACCATACTGAACCATGAGGTGACCAGGGGTGCATAGAAATTGTGTCCTTTCATTGTGTAGCCACCTTACAGGCATTGAGCTGTCCTCTGCCAGGCTCCTTTTATATGAGAGTGAAATAAAATTCTGTCTCACTTAAGCCATTGTTAATTTGAGTTTTCTGCCATAAACTACCAAACCTAAATCAACTGGTTCGGCGTCCAGTGAATATTTTTTGAATGAATACATTAGTTGCAAGCAAATAAGATCTGGGTCTCAAGTTACAGGTAGATTTGACTAGTAGCAACAATTCTTCCAAACACAGTGTCCATAGGGGCCAAAATAATAAAAAGAACCACATTAGGTGGCGAAAACATTAGAAACTTCTATACATATGGTAGCCTTCATTTCTCACATTGCCCAAAGCCTAGCTGGTAATGGAGCAAAAGCCCACTTCTCAGGCTCCCCCAGGAGGCAGCCACCATATCCATGACCCACAGTCACCTCTTCCTCGAAGCCTTGCCTAATCAGAGCAGGCCTAGCGTTCTGGGGGTTTGCATCTCACAGCGAAATGTATAGGATTGTTCTGTCCTGTTTCATTCGATTCACACTGATGTGTCATCTTGCAATGATTCTCAAGTTACTTCTCAAGCAGACTGTTTTTCTTACCCATGGTAGGCTCTCAATCAATACCTGTGGAATTGAACTGACTTCACTGGTGAGTGTCTTGTTTCTCCTGCTAGAACAGAAATGCCTTGAGAAGCTGGGGCTGACTTTTCTATTTTCCAAACAACCCCCCACTAGCCCCAACACCGTGCAGGAGCCCTGCACCTGCAGACACTCCATGAATACTGGTTAGTGTGTCCCAGGCACTTCCCCATCTCTGCCCATTTTGATGCATCAGAACACCATCAACCCTGGCCCCTCCGCATTCTCACTTTCTGGGGACCGACAGCTGGCCTGATTCCCAAAGCCCAGAAACAGAGATCCTCAAACATCTTCAGTGAGGACCTTATTTATCGACCAGAGAAAGATGAACGGTTTTGCTCCATAATATTCCAAAAGCAACTCTGAACCAATGCTTACTTCTGTTCATGCCTTTACATTAGTCCTTCTCAAGCTTTTATAACCCATGCCTCCTTGATACACATTTTTTAATCAGCTTTACTGAGATATAAGTAATATACAATAAACTGTACATATTGAATGTATACAATTTGATAAGTTTGGAAACATGCATACACTCATGATGCCATCACCACAATATCAAGGGAACACACATGTCTGTCACCTCCAAAAGTTTCCTTGTGTCACTTTGTGGTTTCGTGTGTGTTGTTTTGTTTTGTTTATAGTAAGAACGCTTAAAATAAGATCTACCCTCTTAAATGTTTAGCACAATACAGAATTGTTGACTAGAGGCACTACCCTATACAGCAGACTTCTAAATGAAGTCATCTTACACAACTGAAACTCATACCAATTGAACAAGTCCCATTTCCCCCTCCCCTTGGCCCCTGGCAACCACGGCTCTATTCTCTGCTTCTATGAGTTTGACAATTTTAGATGCCTTGCATAGAATTTGTCCTGCAAAAAATTCACCATGCAGTATCTGTCCCTCTACCACTGGCTTACTTCACTGAGCCTAATGTCCTCCAGGTTCATCTATGTCATCACAAATGACAAGACTTCATTTTTAGGGCTGAATAATATTCCATTGTATGTATATATTGCCTTTCCATTACCCATTTAGCTTGATACATATTTTTAAACTTGCATTTTCCTCTAATGGTACTTCAAATTTTGAGATGAATTAATATTGCAGCTAAAACATATCAAGTCATGTCACTGTTCAGTGGGCCCTGCTATCACCACTCCAGGAATATTATACACATATGTCTCAAAAGAAAATCTTTGCTTCACATGCTAATCTCTGACTCTAGCTGGTTCAGTCTCTGTTTGGACTCCACACACTTTGGTGAAACACAAATTACTATTTGGTCCCTTGGACTAAACCAGGGGGAACCTCCAATACCTCACAGCACGATTGAGATCCAGCCAGTAGCTGATGGCTGGCATCCATCCATTCAGACTGACCAGCACCTACACCTGACCAATTGCTAAACTTTTTGAATATCACTTACCTACAGAGACCAGAAGGTAACATAAATTGGAAATTCCATAATAATTTAAATGAACGAGAAGGGTGGAGACCATGCAAAAAATTACATGTAAATTCATCAAAGTCTGGTGATAACATATAAGAAGGCTCTCCACACAGCACCTCATACTTTGCATCTCATACAAAGTAGGAATTTAATAAATCTCTGGTGCAATTGTGAATTCATAGATGCCAATGAGTTCTGTGCTTTACTTTAATGTAACCCACCTGCCTGGCATTAGTTTGGAGAATTATTAACCATCATTATATAAATATGTCCCTTCTGCCACCCACCTAGGAGCCCACTGTGTGGAGGTACCCACATGAGAAACAACTTGTCAGCACAATAATGAGCCTGAAACTCAGAGTATCTACCCTTATGACTTTCTATTTAGGGCTCCTTGTTAAAGCCAGAGTTTTCTTTCCCCATCTATGACAATTTAATACGAATGTCACAGAGGTCTCTCTACTTCAGGCTAATCACTACCCATCTCTCCAAGGTGCCTCGAGGAGCCACCCACCCCCAAAGGGCATTTAATGTATGTTTAGATTGCTGTCATTTGCTCCCTGTGTGACCTTGCACAAGTTACTCAACCTCAGTTTCCTCATCTGTAAAACGGGGCCAATAATAGCTCCTACCTCACTGGGCTTTTAAAGGATTCAATGAGATCATGGATATAAAACACCCAGCACGGAGCCTGGAATGTAGCAGGTCTTCAGTAGTGCTAATAATTGTGGAAGATCTCAATGGCCACCAGGTAGAATGCTAAGCTGGAAGAACGATGGCTACATCGTTTACTCGAGCCCCATCCCAAACCAAGACTAAACTAATAGCACACTGCAAGTTACCTGCCCATATCTTAAAGGTTCTTCCTTGAGAGAGAGCTTTGGGAAATGGATTTAGACATCATGGCTTCAACAAGCAGAAATCATTCCTCCTGTCCTCCTGACACCTCACACCCCAGCCACTCACACCGCAGCCCCATATTAGGAGCTAAGTGGAAGCGTCCTTCAGGCTTTAGAAAGCAGACGCTGCTCTGTCCTGACACAGGACTTCATCTCTCCCGGCATCAAAGCAGAAGCCTGACAGCCTTTGAAGTTTGGGATGTGTCTCCCTCTCTGCCTCTCGGGGGTCTTTACTTCTGCTGCACTGCACTTCTGGGGAGGGCTAGCTGTGCACTGGCTCACGAAGCAGCCCCCAGGGTCTTTCCCAGACTTGGATCCTGTCTGTCTCGTTATGTCCTTCTTCTGGAGAGATCACCTACTTATTTATCTCTCTGTCATAAAAAGGAGAGAGGGAAGGAGCAGCAGAGAGTTTCAAGGTTAGCCAATGTTTGTGCAGTACAAATGGCCTGCTGAAGGCAGCTGTGCTGAAGGAGTGCCGTGCAAATACAGGGGGTATCACAGCAGAGACAAACTGGGGGCCTTCTCATTTTCCTCACTGAATAAGATCTCACTCACAATCACTTACTCTGTTTATAAAATGATGAGCCTCCCAGGGACAGGTGTTCTTACCCAGGATCCATCACTCGGAGACCCTGGGACAAGTGACTGAACCGTGTGAAGCCCCCCTTCCCAATGTCTGTTACACGTGGTCAGAGGCCAACCTCACACGGGACTGAGACAATTACACGAGAGAATGTGCGTGCAGTGTCCACCACAGTGCCGGCCACACAGTAGGCACTTAGTAGCTGTCGGCTTTGATACCGATTTACAAGGCCAGCCCATCACAGCAGCACTACCCACAAGAGTCAAAAGGTGGAAAGAACCCAAATGTCCATCAGCAGGTGAATGGATACACAAAATGTGGACCATCCGTACAATGGAGTATTATTCAGCCTTAAAAAGGAAGGAAATCTGGCCATATGCTACAACATGGATGAAACTGGAGGGCATCACACAAAGTGAAGTAAACCAGTCACCAAAGGACAAATACTGTATGGTTTCACTTAGTGGAGGTGCCTAACAGAGTCAGATTCACAGAGACGGAAAGTAGAATGGAGGTCCCCAGGGGCTCGGGGAGCGGGAAAGGGGGAGCTGCAGTTTAATGGATATGGAATTTTGTTCTGTGAGATGAAAAAGTTCTGAAGATGGGTGATGTTAAAGGCTGCAGAATGATGTGATTGTACTTAATGCCACTGAGTAGTGCACTTACAAGATATTTAAATGGTTAAAAAGCAGGGAAGTCCAAGGAGTCTGAAACAACCCCTAGACTTTGGCAGGGAACTGGGGGACAGGGGAAGCATCGGGGCTCTCTCCTCATCATCCACTCTGAGCTCTAAAGCAATGGGAACGTGGCCCTCACCAAAATACTCACTCAGAAAACCAGAAAAGATGCAGATACCTAAGGTCATGATTGGGGGATGTAGACCACAGTCAAAGCTGGAGAGGTGGTATATTCTGAAACTGATGACCACCATTGAATGCTTACTGGGATGGCTCAGGCCCCACCCAAGCAAATCAACTACAACCCAAAACTCTAGCCTAGGGATCCTCAGGCTGATTCATGAAGGGCGTAAGGAGAGGCACTTCCCTCTTCAGAGGAGGAAGAGGAGGATGGAGGCCGAAACCGGCTTTGCCCAAAACCAAGGAACTGTCGCTACGTTAGCAGGAGCGCGTGGGTAACAATGATATGGAGCAAGTGCCAGGTAGCAGAAACTTCAAATACATTACCCCGAATTGCTATAACAACCTTAAAAGGTTAAGTACAGCCATCCCCCACCTCCCTGGGCCTCAGCGTCCTCTGAATAGCGCTGACCTCACAGGGCAGCTGTAAGGGCTGAGTGAGACCACCCACGAGCATGCAGAGCACACGGGAGGCTCTAAAGAAACTAGCAATGGTCGCAGCAAGCACACGCAGCTCAACCTCTGCCCTCTTCTAAGTTGCCTGCTGGAAGTGAACAACTCTCCACTCAAATGCATTTGCTGTGGCTAGAAGGAAGAAAGAGGATTGCTATGGAATCCCTGGCTCACCCCTTCCAGGAAGTTTTCCCTGATTACCACCCCTCCACAATACTGGGCCAAGTGGTCTTCCTCTGGCTACTCTAGCCCCTGTGTTTTCTTCTGTGCCAGCATGTGACACCCTGTGTTGTAATGTAATGATTGCTGATTTGTGTGTCTTCCACAAAAACACCTAGAGAGTGGGGACAAATCTGTGCCCAGCCCCCAGCACCAGCACACATCCTAGCTCATAATATGCTGGATGGAAAGACAGCTGGATGAGCAGATGGACGGATGGATGGGTGGGTGGGTGGATAGGTGGGTGGATGAGAGGATGGGTGGATGGGCAGATGGATAGATGGGTGCGTGGACAGATGGATGGATGGATGAGTGGATGGGGTCATGGGTGAGTGGGGGGATGAGTGGATGGATAAGTGGGTGAATGGATGAGTGGCTGGGAGGACGGATGGAGGGAATGGGTGGGTGGATGAATAAGCCAAAAAGGGAGCCCTACCTCTAAGTGGGTCTCCTGGCTAGGAATTCACTCGGATTTTTTTTCTCTAATGTACACATGCCTCTTCTATTCCTTTCTCTCTCTTCATCCCTTGTGCTTAAAAAGACACTTGCATTTGGGGTTTTTTCTCTGTCAAAAAAAAGGCGGGAAGTAAATTTTTACTTTAAATCCACATAAAACACCCAAGAAAAATTCGCACTCTGTCTCTGAATGAAGAAAGGCTAGGAGGCCAGGCTGTTCCAGCGGTGGAGCCACGAGTCTGTTTTGACAAGTTATCTCCTCATAAACATACTAGTTTATCTCATGCTAAACATTCAGACGTGCTATTTCGGCAAAGGGAAAAAATATATTGCACATTTTCTAGACAGCCTGTGAGCATCCATGCCAGTGACACAAGCATCTGAAACACGGGGCTGACACTAAATAAACCAGAAAAGCGAATGTTTGTTGCAACACTCGGAACTTCACCATCCGTTTGCTTCATTGCCAGAGTGATGCACAAGGAGGCCTGTGGGAAATGATGGGGTGAGGGAGAGTCCATGAGAAAAACAGCAGCTCTCCGAGAGGACTGGGAGGGCAGGGATCGAAGTAGAGGAGCACAGGGGAGGCTGAAATTACCCACGGGCCAAGCCAGCGGGTCTTACCTGGAGGCTGGTTTGGTCCCCAAGGAACATCTGGCAGTGTCTGGACACATTCTGGTTGCCAGAAGTTGGGAGGGTTCTACGAGCATTGAGAGGGTAGAGGCCAGGGACACTGCTAAATGCCCTACAGTGCCCAAGACAGCCCCCCCTCCATTACACAGCAAAAAATTATTTCACCCAAACATCATAACGCCAAGGTCAAGAAACCCTAGGCTAAGCTCGAGTAGGGTGCAAGCCCGCTACTCAGTGGCTGTGTAACTGGAGCAGGTGAATCCAAATCTCTGAGCTGCAAGGTGAATCTTGTAGCAATCAGTGGGATAGAGCAAATGAGAGGATAGGTGTGCAATGCACACAGCACGTGCTTCAGTGAATGTTAGCCTCTTTTACGCACTCCTCTCTGCCCTCTGCTTTCCTGAAGCTTATTTATTCTTTAATTCACTCGATTCTTGAACTAATATGCATTGAAGGTGTACTATGAGCCTGGCCCCGGGCACTGGGTATTCAGCAGTAGAGAAGAAAGGCAGGATCCCTGCCCTCCTGGAAGCAATGAAAAAGGAGGGTTTATTTGGGGGTGGGGGAAGGGTGGTGCCAGGAAGAGGGAACAGAATATGCAAAGACTCAGAATACATGGGGTGTGTCAGAACAGGCAGCCTGGTGGCACTCAGCTGGCAGAGCGGAGAGGGATGAGAAAGGCAGGGCCTTGCAGATTCTGAGAAGGTACCTGGGTTCTAGCCGAGATGTCATGAGATGTCTCCTTGACGGCTATTAAGGAGAGAAGTGACCCAGCTACAGTGGGAAGGATGGATTGGAGAGGGATGAAGGTGGAAGCAGGAAGACCAGTTAGAAGGCTGTTCCAGAGGTCCAGGCGGGAGACGGTGGTGGCAGTGGAGGTGGGGAAGCATTTGAAGGAGAATGATTATAAACTGCACTAGGCTGGGTATGTGGGAAGAGAGAAAGGAATGGTCCACTGCTCCATGAGGGTCAGGCTGTGCAGTCAAGGTTGAAAGACAGATAAGTGACACTCAGGGAAGAGATCAGTGCATGATTCGAGGTCACTGGGAACAGGCAACACACACACAGGGCTCGTGTGGTCCAGCGCTTACTTGCAGAAGAGGAGTGAGAACACACAAGATCCAATCCCATGCAATAGGTTGGTGCCCCATGGTCCGGGATCCACCCCAAAGTCCACGCAGTGGTGTGGCCGCATGAACCCCACTTCGTGCTGCAGTGGAAAGATCCCAATCTCTCCCCGCCGGGAACAGGGGCTGGCCAGGTGCCAATACAACACACACCCTTAAGCAAAACAAGGAAGTCCACATCAAGCTCAGAGCAGGGAAAGATATGCCCAAGCAAGTACATATGTCCAGCACAGGCTGCGAGGTCTTGTTATCTCTTTGCAGGAAAACATTCGAGGCCCAAGGCTGCTCTTAAGCAGCCATGCAGGGGTTACGCAAGCTGCATACAACTGCCTTTCCCAACAGGGAAAATCTAAGGACAGCTCCCAGCTCCCAGGCTTAAGCAGTGGGGTGGCTGGTGGGTACAACTATTAAGGAGAGAAAGACTTGGGAGGAGACAGTTAGGGGCAGGAAGCAGAGGAACAACAGTCAAGAAACACTCAATACCTGTGGGTTCCCTCCTGCCTGTCCACCCCCCACCCCGCCTCCTCCCTTTCTCGAAGCTCAATGACAAGGTTCGTAACGGCAATCTTTCTCTTCTCTACCTGAGAGGCAGACAGAAAGGCTGTCACCTAGGGGGAGCCCCAAGCCCTCCCCTGGACACAGGCCCCAGAGATGCCGGCAGTGCTTTCTCGACACCCCAGCAGCTTCCACGCCACCAGGAGGCACCTCCACTCAGGCCCCCCTACATCTGTTTACCAAGCGCTCCTCTAGCCCCACCGCTCACAGTGTGGTCCATAACCAGCAGCATCTGCCTCTCCTGGGAGCTTCTTAGAAATGCAGAGTCTCAGGCTGCCCCTCCACTCTGCTGAACCAGAATCTACATTTGAACCATGTCCAAGGTGATTCATGTGCACATGAAAGTTTGAGAAACAGTGGTCTACAGCTCAGAAGGCAGCCCGCCATAACATTCCTGTATGGTAATTTTTTGTAATTACAGTAAAAAAAAAAAAAAAAATGCTACCAGCGTGGCCTGAGATGACTTGTTCGTAAACTTCAAGCACCCCCTGGGGCCCGAGATCCTGGTGGCACTGAGATACTTATGAATTCTTCCCTTTCGTGTTCCGTGACCACGGCTCATCAGATTTTCTGGGCAGTAAATTTCAGGCAGGCACTTCTTCTCCCTCCACTCGTGACTGGACCTCTGTGGCTCCTCTTTTAGATTTTGTGAACTGGCTGTAAATCACTCGGCAGCGGGGTTAGCCAGCTCTGCAGGCCACCTCATACACAGCTCATCTGGACCCGACGGTTTACAGGAGAGACGTGTTCCAAGTGCTCCCCTCTCCCTTGTCTGCTTTTCTCAGGGGCACTTTCCCCTCCAAGGAGTCGGCTCCCTTTGCCTGTTCTGGTTTCCTTTTTTCTCCTCCTCTCCCCACTCCTCTGTGTTTGGGAGAGCAGCTAGCATCCACATGGCAACTACTTGGGAGCCCTGCCCTGGAGATCACAGGACTCTGCACCCTCCCAGAGTAACGACTGTCATCTATCCAACACTTCCCTGGCCGGCGATGGGTGGTGTTGATCAGAAGGGAAAATTTAGGGTATTGAAACTGGGAAGTCCGTCTAAATAATACATACATAAAACAACCATGCCTCACACATGGCTGAACTTTGAATACTGTTGCATGAGAACTTGGGGGGTGTGGTCAGACGTCTTGTAAAAGTATTGGGTTGGCCTAAAACATCTTATGGAAAAACCCGAATGAACTTTTTGGCCAACCCAACATAATCATGCAGACTTGGAAAATTATAAACTTGGAAATGTTGTAAAAATGACGTCAGTAGAAATACAATGTAGTGTATTTATTGGCTTGAGGAGAATGCCTCACTGTCAGTCACTTGGATGCAGATCCAGGAGAGGTTGGGGGGAACAGTAAAGAGTCTACACCCTACAATTGCAAGAAGAGTCAAGCAGGAGAGTTCACACCACTCCTGGTGTAAACCGGGCGAGGCATGGGTCTTGCTAAGAAGATGGGCGTGTATCTCTTCTGGGTGCCCTGACACCCAGAAAGGCCCCTCCGCACACTGAGACATTATATTGAGCAAAACTTCAAGTGCATGAGACGACCAGGATGGGGCTCCATGGTGTTGTCACGTCTGTGCCTTCAGAGAGGAAGTGACGGGGAGTTTGGGCAGGTGTCATGTAGAGAACAAACGATGAGGTCTCTGAGGGCAGGGCTGGGGTGGAACAGGGGTGGGGAGGCTGAGCCTGCGTGCGGGGGAACACTGGGGACAAGGCGCCTGGCCGTCGTTTCTGTAGCTGAGATGGTCCCAAGCCCCTGCCCTGCCTGTCAGTCTTGCTGCTTGGAAGGCAGTCCTATAGGAGAAGGGGAGGGGAGCTGACACCAGCCGTGGAGCTTTAAATATCTTACATGGATCATCTTAATTCTTTTTTTTTAAATTTTTTATTTATTATTTATTTATTATGTTTATTTTTGGCTGTGTTGGGTCTTCGTTTCTGTGTGAGGGCTTTCTCCAGTTGCGGCGAGTGGGGGCCACTCTTCATCGCGGTGCGCGGGCCTCTCACTATTGCGGCCTCTCTTGTTGCGGAGCAGAGGCTCCAGACGCTCAGGCTCAGTAGTTGTGGCTCACGGGCCCAGTTGCTCCGCGGCATGTGGGATCTTCCCAGACCAGGGCTCGAACCCGTGTCCCCTGCATTGGCAGGCAGATTCTCAACCACTGCGCCACCAGGGAAGCCCCCATCTTAATTCTTAACACGATTTTCTTTCTTTCTGAAAGCTCAGTCACATTTATTTATTTATGTTTAATTTTATTTTATTGGGGGAAGAACACCTAACATGAGATTTACTCTCCTAACACATTTTAAGTGCACGATACAGGACTCTGATTGTAGGTACAACGCTGTACAGCAGGCCTCCAGAGCTTATTCATCTTGCTCAACTGACACTTTATGCCCGCTGATTAGTGACTCTTCATTTCCTCCTCCCCGAGCCCCCCGCAACCACCCTTCCACTCTCTAGGCTCAGAATTTGACTATTTTAGATTCCTCATGTAAGTGGAATCAAGCATTATTTGTCATTCTGTGTCTGGCTTATTTCACTTAAGATAACATCCTCCAGGTTCATCCATGTTGTCCCATATTGCAGAATTTCCTTCTTTTTTTTTTAAGGCTGCATGTATACACCAGATTTTCTTTATCCATTCATCTGCTTAAGATAATTCTTCAGTACTTTTATGTGTTTTTTATTTTTTATCTTTTGGCCACACCGCATGGCATGTGGGACCTTAGTTCCCCGACCAGGAATCAAACCCGAGCCCCGTGCAGTGGAAGCGCAGAGTCTTAACCACTGGACCACCAGGGAAGTCCTCTTCAGACTTTTACATATTCCCATTGCACTGATGAGGAAAGAGAAGCTCAGGGAGGACAAGCAGCTCACCCACCCAAGTGGTAGAGCTAAAATTCAAACCAGGCCACCTGATCCAAAGCCCACACTCTTGACCACTTTGTAGGACAACCTTTTCCAGAAAGACCCTGGTGCTACAGGTTCATGATCAGAAGGTGACAGTCCCTTTATCTGGGGGGCCTGTGACATCAATGGCTCCCTCAATAAGTCCAGGTCAATCCAGCATCATCATGAGAGTGAGCAAAGATGCCTCAGTCTGTGTCCTGTGTGGTCAGCCAACCCCCACTGTAGCAAACTTGGAGATGTGTGCACATTTCCACTCTTCCAATTCTGTGCCCTCAGTGTGCAGCAAGAGAATAAAAATAAATTGCAGCACGGGGGAAAGAGAAGGGAGTAAACTACCAAATCCAGCTGACCTGAGTGGGTTAGAGGGCTTAGCAAAGGGAAACAGCACATGCAATGCGATGGCCTCCAGTCCCAGGTAGTTATATAACCTCTCGCTCTAGCCTTAGCTGCACCTTGGAACCACCTGGGGAGCTTTAAATACTACCGACTGATGCCTGGGTCCCAGGCTCAGAGATTCTGATTTGACTGGTCCATGGTATGACCTGGACGTGGAGAGGTTTTAAGTTTCCCCAGGTGATTCTAATATGCAGTCAAGTTTGAGAACCACTGGGATCTCAGATTTGGGTGGGAAGGCTTCTAGAATAGGGCAGTGCCTCTCAAGATGTGGTCTGTGGACCCCCAACACCTGAATCATCTGGAGATCTGGTTAAAAATGCACATCCCTGGGTCCTACCCCCAGAAATTCAGATTCAGTGTTACTGGGGAATGGCCCAGGAATCCTCATGTTTAATAACACGCTTCCTGGGTGGTTCTGAGACACTCTGAAGTTTGGGACCTTCCAGAATTGGGTGTTGTCAGAGCCTGCAGCTGGTTCTCATCAAGGCGGCTGTGGAGAAGCAGGAGGAAAAATGAGCTAAGACAGAGGCAGAGGCAGGCTCAGGGAACTCAGGGACAAGACCCCATAATTCTTGAGCATTCCTGACACCTAGAGAGAGGTGGAAGGTTCTTGTAGGCAAGGCCCAGGGGAGACAGAAAAAAATTTATAGACTGTTGCCTCTAAAGATTCAAATGGGCTGTTTCATCACACTCTGAGGTCAGGTAGGGGTGGTCTGGGAAAGGGATCCTGAAGCCGGGGGCAGTTATGGTGACCACCAGAGTGATCACCAGCCTCGACTGACTGCTTGACGGTCCTTGTCCCTCCTCCCCTCTCACCCTGAGTCTGGGGTCTGACAAAGCACAGAGGGCTGGGTCTGTTCTTCCCCACCCCCAGAACCAGCACGGCACTAACAAATTCCTAAGCCACTGTGATGGCTGAGGATAAAAATGTGGGCTAGAGGGGGAAATGGATCATAAACAATAATGCTAGGCATGCTTCATCAGAATTAAAAACTTTCCGCATTAAAAAAACACTCTCAAAAAGTGAAAAGATAACCCACAGAACGGCAGAACATATTTGAAAACCATATCTGATAAGGGTCTACTACCCAGAACATATAAAGAACTCTTACAACTCAACAATGAAAAGACAAATAACGCAATTAAATAACAAGCAAAGGACTTCAATAGACATTTCTCAAAAGATGACATATAAATAATAGCCATTAAGCACATGAAAAGATGCTCAACATCATTGGTGATTAGGGAAATGCAGATCAAAACCACAATAAGATGCAACTTCACACTCACTGTAATAGGTAAAATTAGCAGAATGGAAAATAATACATGTTGATGAGGATGTGGAGAAAAAGGAACCCTTGTGCACTGCTGGTGGAAATATAAAATGGTGCAGCTGGTGTGGAAAATTGTCTGGCAGTTCCTCAAAATCTAAACATAGAATTATTATATGACCTAGCAATCCCACTCCTAGGTATATACCCGAAAGAACTGAAAACATGTGTCCACACAAAAACTTGCACATGAATGGTTTATAGCAGAATTATTCACAATAGCCAAAAGGTGAAAGCAACCCAAATGTCCATCAACTCATGAATGGATGATGAATGGATAAACAAAATGGGTTATGTCCAAACAATGGAGTATTATTAGTCCATAAAAAAGAATGAAGTGCTGATACACGCTACAAGGTAGATGAACCTTGAAAACATGCTGTGTGAAAGAAGTCCACATATTGTATGATTCCATTTATACGAAATTTCTGGAATAGGAAAATTCAAGAGACAGAAAGTAGATTAGTGAGTTCCAGGGGCTGGGGCAGGGGTGTACGGGGAGGAACAGGGAGTGAGTGCTAATAGGTACAAAGTTTCTTTGGGAGTTTTTGGAAACGTTCTGGAATTAGACAGCAGTGACAGTTGTACAATATGGTGAATATAATAAAAAACCACTGGATTAAAAACTTTAAAATGGGATATTTTATGTTATGGGAATTATGTCTTAATTAAAGATTTTTAAGAAAAGTTTTTAAAACATTAAAAAAATACTAGATATCTGGGCTAAGTGCTATACATATATCAAATATCGTGTTTCACTCTTAAAAGAATCCTCTGAAGTACTATTGCTGAGAGACTGCTCTGGAGCCACACCGCCTGGGTTAAAATCTCATAAAATCAGCATCTCGAAGAGATATCTGCAACCCCATGTTCACTTCAGCACTATTCCCCAGAGCCAAGATATGGAAACAATCTAAATGTCTATCAATGGATGAATGGATTTTAAAATGGTATATTATTCAGCCTAAAAAAGAAAGAAATCCTGCCATTTGTGACAACATAGATGAACTTGGAAGACACTATGCTGAGTGAAATAAGCCAGACAGAGAGGGACAAATATTTCATTATCTCACTTACAGGCAGAATCTAAAAAATAATAATAATAATAATAATAATAACAAAAGCCAAACTTATAGTAATAGAGAGTAGAATGGTGGTTACCAGAGGCAAGGGTGTGAGGGGAAAGGGAAGATTGTTTAAAAAGAAAGAAAAAAATGGTAGTTGCCAGGGGTTAGAGGGAGGGGGTCATGGGAAGTTAGTGTTTAATGGGTACAGAGTTTCCATTTTGCAAGAACAAAAGAGTTCTGTGGATGGATGGTGTTGACGGCTGCACGGCAAAATGAATGTACTTAATAACACTGAATTATACACTTAAAAAGTGGTTAAGATGGTAAATTTTATGTTATGCGCATTTTACCACAACAAAAAACTGGGCAAAAAAAAAAAAATCTCAGCCCTGACCTTGCTGGCTGGGGGCTTTACCTCGGTCATTTCACGTCGCTGCACCTCAGTATCCTTTTCCATATACTGGGGAAAATAATCGTACCTTGCGCCTGGCACACAGTAAGCACCTAGGATGTTGACTATTGTGATTTTCACAATCACACACCATCAGATCAGGAAACTGAGACCCAGAGAGACGAGCTGTCTGAGGTCCTGTAGCTGGGCTATGAACCAGACGAAGTCTCTAGGCTCCTAGAAGGACAGTGAGGAAATTCAAGCCATCCCCTTTTTCCCCATTTGTTCCGACAGAGTCCATTCTGAGACCCATCTGCAAAAGTAAGAAATGTGCCCATTGAGCTGCCCATGAGAAGGCACAGAAAAATGAGAATGTTGCTCGCGTTCAGATATAGAACTGACCAGACCTTTCTCCCAGCCCCGCACCTGGGATGTGAGTAAGCAAAGTGGGTGGAGGATCCCACCACACAGGCCTTCCTCCGAGTCACCGGCAGGAAGTCTCTCCTTGCTGCCTGGGTTTGTTTCCCCTCTCTGATGCATTAGGCACTGCTAAGCTTTGCAAACTGACTCACTCTGGGATCCAGGGGCCTGAGGAACTGGACCTTGACCCAAAAACCATCCACAGGAGAATGTTCTACGCAGCAAGATCTGCTGCCTCCAGCCCACAGAACCCCAAACCACGTACCAAGTTCACACCCAGAGTGACGGAGGTGGGGACCTGGAAGCTGCAACAGGAAGGAGTTCGGGGTGGGGGCTCACGGTCTGCTGTCAGCTATTATGATGCCGGCCACCAACGCAAGGCAGGGCGGGGAACAGGGGTCAGTGGACATCCTGAGAGCAAGGACCTATGTCATGGTCCTTGCGTAAGAGATGAGTTTGGTTTAAATTTGGTTTCAAACTATATTCATGTCACAGACTATCCAGAACTCTTTGGGGTGTGGCTCTGAGAAATACAAAGAGGAAAAAGGTTCTGGCCTCCCAGGGCTCAGAGGCTGCAGGAGAAAGAGCCGTGGGACTGAACAAACACAAAGTGTGAGTCTGGAAGAATCAAGAGGACTGTGGGCTCCCCGCTAAATCCAGATGTAAACATCCAACTGCCTCTTAATGCCTCCAGCTGGATGTATGTGCTGGATGGCAGAGGAAAGCCTCCCAGACAGGCCCTAATCCCTGGAACCTGTGAGTTTGTTACCTTACGTGGCAAAGGGGAAGTTGCAGCTGCGATTAAGTTAAAGCTCTTATGATGGGAAGATTATCCTGGATGATCCTGATGGGCCCAATATAATCACAAGCAAAGGGTTCCTACAAGCAGAAGACCTCTCCCAGCTTTGGTGTGAGGGAGACGTGACTGCAGAAGAAAGGCACAGAGAGATGCGATGCTGCTGGCTGTGGAAGCGGAGGAAGGGGCCACAAGCCAAGGGAGGCAGGCAGACTCCAGGAGCTGGAAAAGGCTCTCCCCAGAGCATCCAGAAGGAACACAGCCCTGCTGACACCTCGACTTTAGCCCAGCGAGACCTGGGTCAGACGTCTGGCCTTCAAAACTGGGAGATAAGAGATGAAATATTTCAGGCCACTAAGTTTGTGGACATTTCTTAGGGCAGCAGTAGAAAACTAACACAACATCTGACGAGCATCTCAAATCTACTATCCGTCTCAGTCATTAGCAGTTCCAGGTGCTCAGCCCAGGCACTTCGGAGGCACCTCTGACTCCACTCTCCCGCTCACGCCTGGAATCCCATCCGTCAGCAAATCCACCCCACTCTCACCACCGCCACCAGCAGCCTGTCCATGCCACCGTCCCCTCTCCCCTGGATGACTGTCCCCAGTTCCACTTGTGCCTCCTTACACTTCAGTATCAACACAGAGGCCAGCACAGCAACAACACAGAGGCCAGCACAGCAACCCTGTTAGTCCGCCTCCCTTATTTACCCAAAACCCTGCAATGATTTCCCAGGCAAGACCTTACTCTGTCCTGCAAGGCCCTTCACAGTCCAGCCAGCCTCCAGTCGCCTTTCTGCCATCAGCTCCTTTCCTTCCCCAGCCGTCTTTGACTCTGTAGTGTTCCTCAGACACACCCCAAATGCCCCTACCTCAGGGCCTTTGCACATGAATGGTCCATCCCCTCGCCTGTTTTGGGCCTTTATTCAGATATCACCTCTTCAGTGAGGCCTTCCTTGACATCGTACTTAAAGCTACAGCCTCATCCTTGACATTCCTTGTCTCCAAGGTGAATATGTTATTGTCCAAACTGAGATGGTTTTGAAACTATCAGTAATTACCCTGAAATAGCAGATTTAAACTGGGACGGACCCCAAACCCTCTTTCCCTGATTTATTTTTCTCCATAGCACCTGCTACTTTAAAACTACATATTTTACTCATACATCTTATTTATCATCTGCCTCTTCCCCTCCTCCTACTCATAACAGCAGGGATTTCTGTCCACTTTGTTCATCTCCCCAGCACACAGTAGTTGTTCAATAAATACGTATTGGAGGAAGGAATAAATGGGCCTCAGAAGAGGAGGTCTTAAACCAAAGGGTTGGTCACGTTGCTAGGGGAACCACTGACCGAAACCACCCGCCCTGGCCAGGCCTGATAGTAACCACTTGCATGAGTTATCTCACAACAGGAGGTCCTGGTAAGGAACGCAGAACTAACAAGCTACCACCAACTGGAATAATTCGGGAAAGGTCAAAAGGAGAGAGGAGACACCAGTCCATATGTCCTACCAACCTCCCAGAATCCTTCTCACTGGAATCCATCTTGGCTGAGCGATGTGTGCGCCACCAGTAAGGACCCTGAGTCAGAATGATTGGCCAGAGACAATCCGGAAACTAACCCCATCACCATAAAACCCAAGACTGCGAGCCACGTGGCAGAGCAGTTCTCCTGGGTCCCCTTACTCCACAGCTCACCACCCGGGCACCCCTTCCCAATAAAGTCTCTTGCTTTGTCAGCACGTGTGTCTCCTCCAACAATTCATTTACAAGTGTTAGACAAGAGCCCACTCCCCGGCCCTGGAAGGGGTCCCCCCTTCCTGCAACAATATCAGAGATGGCTTTTGGAGAAGGTAATACCTTGAAGGGCAAGCAATAAGATAGTCATATGGTAGAGGAGGAGGAGAAAGAGAGGACGAAAGGACAGGTCAGTCTAAGAAAAGGGACCAGCTAGGCAAAGTGTCGTGTTAATAAGAAAAACAACCACCAATAGCAACAGTGACAGCAGCACTATCTCCTGGGTGCTTTGCTCTGGCCTTGGCATCTTGCTAGGCGTTCGTCATGTGCTGTCTCATTTAATGCACGTAACACACACACATGATGGATGAAATGCAGAGCCCAGAGACTAGATAACTTGTTCAAGATCATGCAGCTGGTAAGCAGCAGGCAGGGAATTAAACCAGGCAGCTTGACTCCATGGATGAAACAGGTCGAGGAGATGGAGAAAAGATACTGTGGAGAAGAGAACAATCTAAGCAAACACATGGAGTCTAAGGAAAGCCTCCAAAAACTAGCAAGGGTTTGAAGGAGCCGAAGAACAGCCAGGAGATTTTGGGGAGGGGGGAGCTCACCGTGGACGGGGCCCAGGTCTCGTGCCTTTGCAGCTTCCAGGACCCCCGCCCATGTCCAGCATTCCGGGTCTCTGAGGACTGGGACACTGTATCTAATAACATCCGTGAGATTTTCCGAAACGTTCCCACGTGGCCCTGAGTTGAGGGGACTGGCTTTGGTCTCTGGGTTGTGGATGCATCCAGCACGTGGATCACCCTCTGGAAAACTGGGTGCTGTCCATCTTGGTGAGCTACCTTCTACCCTCACAGAGCTGCCCATCCCGTCGTCAAGTGAGCTTCGTGATATGGTTTCACACGTGGAGGGGGCAGGGCAAGAGTTTCGCTGCGGGTGAGCTGACCAGTTAACACAGCTCAGGTTGTCTGGCTCCTTAGCTCTGCAAACCTCCAAAGTGTGAGCAGTCAGGCCTCCTCCAACATCCCTGAGCAGGGAAACGTCCGCTGCAGTGGAACAGAGGCTAGGAGCTCAGGCCCAGATCAGACAGCTCTGCCTTTGGCTGTCCTTGTGATCCAGGATAAGGTATTTATGTCTCTAAGCCTCTGTCTCCTCATCTGTAAAATGGGGATGTGGTAAGAACTGAATAAAACTGTGGTGATGGCTTCATCAGTTTATGCATATGTCAGTACTTAAGTGCGGTTTATTGCAATGTCAATTAGGTCTCAATAAAGCTGTAAAAATGCACATTTTAGTAACAACAACAATGGCAATAATAATTATAAAGTGCTTAGTCTAACGCCTGAAACATCTTCATTAAATGTAAGATATTTTTGGTTTATTGTCATTAGTGGGATGGGGCCAGCACAGCAGAGTTTCACCTGTCAAGTGTTGGGAACTGTGCCGGGGAAATGACAGCCCCATCTAATCCTCATGACCACCCCATCAGTCAGTGTAATTCCAATTTCACATAGGAACAAAGTGAGACTCAGACTCCACATAGGTAGAATGTTCTAGAACAAGCATGCACTAGTGGCAGGTGAAGCCAGGCAGAGGAGAAGAAAGCAAATCGAAGGGGAGGCAAAAGGAGGCCCTGAGAGTGAGAGAGCCGACAGCACAAGGGAATTCTCTGAGTTCCTGGGAGGAGGGGACGTTGGGCCACAGGGATGTGCCCGAGGAGGTCGCAGCCTGCATCCTCAACTCCCTGCTCAGTTACTACTGCCCGGCAGAGGCACCGCCCCAGGTCCGGATCTGCTCCCTTTCTCTGCCTGCAGCAGCTGCGGGGAACAAAGGGCACAGCCCCCTCCAGCCGACAGAGGGGACTGGGGTGGGCGAGGGGAGCTGTCCGGGAGCTGATGCCTCTGTTACCCATGCAGAAACCTCCCGAAACAGAGCCCCTGAAAGGGGCCGGCGTTGAGTGACTCTCAGGTCGAGGGTGCATTGCAATCACAAGTGTTAAGTTGTGTGTTCTGCATCTCCGGTGTCTTTCCTCTTCACCAGCCACGGTAATGACAGTAATAACAATAACCACACAGCCTTGCACTCATGGCTTCATCCATTCTAACAAGGAGGCATCAGGGATATTCTGCACCTGTGTGCCTCCTCTGACCACCCAGCGAATATCTACGGAGGACTTGCCAGGTGCCAGGCTCTGTCTTAGGGCTGCAGACAAGGAGGCAAATAAGACATACAAGTTTCATGGCTTGAGGAGCTTAAATTCTAGAGGGGATCCGCGGGGAGGGGCATATGGATAAAAGCAGACAGACAGACATGGTAATGTCACAATATGATAAGGACCGTGAAGGAAATGAAGTGTTGGGCTAGAGAACAGAGGAGAGAACTTACTGGGTGGACAGCAAAAGCCTCTGAAAGAGCTGGCCGTTACGCTGAGACCTGAAGGATGAGAAAGAGCCAAGGCAATCATGTTTCAGGCAGAGGGAAGTGCAAAGCCCACAGGGAGGAAAGAGCTTGGCACATTCTGGGAGGAGGTGACAGAAGGTCACTGGGTAGCATTGTGATTTTTAAGTGTGTTCATATCAGGTTCAGCTCCTAACACAGCTACCTACCTGCTTGTATGAGCTTGAGAAAGCTGCTCTCTGTGCCATACTGCTCACAAACGAGGGTGATTATGGAATCTAACTCATGGAATGACTGGGAAGATTAATCTAGTTGATTCACGTGAAGTGCTTAAGACACAGCATATAGTAAGTGCTCGATAAATGTCAGCTATTATTTTTAATCATTCCCCTGCCTGGTTACCAGGATTCAGCAGCAAAGAGTACATTCAGGGCTGAGCATTTAGATCAGATTCGCCTCTGCAAGATCCCGCGTTGCGTTTCTTGCTGGGGTTCTCACTCACAAGGCAGTCAGCAAATATTTGTTGAATGAACAAATAAATGAGTGGGCTTCCTGATCCCCTTGTCTCTGAGCCACTGAAATGCACCGTCAGGGCTCCTTAGGATTAGGTTTCCTTTGTAAGCAATGTGATCCCGCCTGGCATTTTATGTTCCTGGAATTTTGCAGAAAAGAAAGGTGGAAGGGAGATGACTATTAACCACTGTCTCTGCAAACACCAAGCCATCTGCACCCCGTTACCTAAGCACAGACCTCTGTAGGCGCCGAATTTCAGAGCCCTGAAAGTTGGAAGGGATTCCGAGCTTGGATCCCTCAGGCTAGGCTATTCTTGGAAGCTGAGCGCCGTGCCTGCCACAGGGAGATGAGTCATGCTTGATGGATTTCTCCATGGCGGCAGCTATTTATCAGGGTACATCTCTAGACAACAGAACACAGAACGTGAAAGGAGGGATGGGCTTCTGACTTGATGCTACTTAAAACATTATCACCCCCACCTGCATCTTTGCATCGTACCCAGATGATAACGCTGGGACCCTCTCACCGTGCAAACTCCCACTTCAAGGAGGTCAAACGCTGTCCTTTGACATATTGTTCCCTGTCATATTTGAACAGCCCTTTGAAGAGCTTGTAAAGTGGTTCCCAGCCTCCTCTCCACCCTCCAAGCTTGGGCAGCCCATTCATCAATTCCTATCTTGTGTATTCCGTCCCCACGAATTTCTTTGTCTCTATTACATCTAAGATCTTGGAAGATCTTGTATTGCAGAATTCACCCTTGCTCATAAAACTCTGAGCTGTGCCTGAAGGCAGAATTACAGAGGTCTTATTTCATTTTGTTTTTGCAAAGTCCCAACTGTGAAAGAGAGTGACATGCCATAAACAGTTTAAACGCCAATAATATAAATAGCCGCTGTGGGGCAATTTCCTCAGATTTCACAAGCTCTGAGTTCACCATGAGGCAACGGGACCCACTGCTGAGCCTTTGCACACTTATTACAAGGGACAGGGAGTGGGGATGGAGTGAGAGCTGTCGCCCCGCGTTCCTGGCACCTGGTTAATTCCGCTCGCCTGGCTCCCTTTGTTCTTCCTGAACTGCCTGGAGATGTTTCTCAGAAGTCAGCCTCAGCTCACACTTTCTGAAGTTCTGCTCCTTACATATGCTCCCAGAAAGTTGCTCCAAGTGAAGGCAAGTTAATTAAAAACCATATTCAATCAAACTGTAACTTTATTTATGAAAAAGTGTCGAGTGGCTGGAAATGGCAGGCACAAGCACTGAAGATTAATGCTCAAAATGTGTTCTGATTAAAAGTATGATCGAGGCATTAAGAAAGCAAGCACCGTGAACCCAGGGGGCCCTTAAGCCCCACATTCTTCCATTTTCAAATACAACTGAGGACAGTTATAAATACAAATAGAACTTCTCTCTGCCCAGAAGGCAGAAGAAGACAAAGCGTCTAGCCGGAACTGGTTATTTTGGAAGGGGAACATACTTCAGATGTGCTTAAGAATCTCTCCCCACACCTGCCTGTTTCTTAAAGGGCGCACACTCCAAATGTGATGTTCCCTGGATCTGAGTCATACTGTGGAACTGATATTAAGACGAGTGGGAACCTCAGAGACTCTCTGACCCTACTCCTTCATTTTTCAGATTGGGAAGCTAAGACCTATGGACAGAAAATAGCTTGCAACAACATGGATGGACCTTGAGGGCATTATGCCCAGTGACATAAGTCAGAGAAAGACAAATACTATATGATCTCACTTATATGTGGAATCTTAAAAAAAAAAAACAACTTGAAGTCACAGAAAAAGGGATAAGATGTGTGGTTACCAGGGGTGGGGGGAAATTGGAGGAAGGTGGTAAAAGGTACAAACTTCCAGTTATGAGATAAAGAGGTACTGGGGGGTGTACACTGCTGGGTGGTATATTTGAAAGTTGCTAAGACAGGAAATCCTAAAAGCTCTCATCACAAGGAAAAAAACATTTTTTCTTTCTTTCTTTTTTTTTTTTTTGTACCTATGAGATGACAAATGTTAACGAATTGTGGTAATCACTTTGCAATATATGTAAGTCATATCATTATGCCGTACACCTTAAACTTATACATTGCTGTATGTCAATTACCTCAATAAAACTGAAAGGGGAAAAAAAAGAAAGAAAATGAAAGAAGAGGACCTGGAGTCAGAAGGTCTAAGGTTAGCGTCACTTCCAGAACTTGTCAACGTCCAGAAACCTTACTTTTCCACAGAGCTACGAATCTGCTGGTCTATTTTATCCAGCAGAGAAATCAGTTCTGACAAAGCCCACCTAGAAATAGGTGGCTTTTACCTGCCTCTGCAAACAAGGGATGCTTCTCCTGTATCCAGTGGCTCCACTTCCCCAGACTTGAAACATCCAAAATGTCATATGGTCACACCCACCTCCTCTTAAATGAAATTATAAGAGGGCTTTGGAAAACAGCTGTTCTCCAAGCCCATAAGCTGAATCCAAAGACCAGGAAGAACAGTACAGAATCTCTCACTTGGATTTGGGTCACCAGCCACAGCAGGCAGGATTCTAAGATGACCACCAATGACCCATACCCTTGTATGATCTCCTCCCCTTGAGTACGGGTGGAATCCGTGAATATGATGGGACATCACTCCTGTGGTTATATTACACCATGCAATAACAGCAAAGAGGTTTTCACGTGTCAGTGAGGTCCCTAATCAGTTGACACTGAGTTAATCAAAAGGGAGATTACCCTGGGTGGGCCTGGCCTCATCAGGTGAGAGCTTTAAAAGTGGGCTGAGACCTACCCTGTGCTCAGGGACTGGAAGCAGTGAGAGTCAGTCTCTTTCTCGCTCTCTCTCCCCCCTCCCTCCCTCCCTCCATTGCTGGTTTTGAACAAGGAAGGCTCTGTGAGTTCTACAGCCTCGAGGACATGCATCCTGTCAACAACCACGTGACCTTGGAAGAGCCCCTGAGCCCCAGATGAGACCCCAGCCCCAGCTGACACCTGGATGGCAACCTTGTGAGACCCTGAGTAGAGAATGCAGCTAAGCCACACTCGGAATCCTGACCCACAAAATCTGTGAAATAATAAGTAGGTGTTAGTCACTAATCTGTGGGTAATTCATTACACAGCTAATATACAAGCCAAGAACCAACAATTCCTAAAGAGGTCAAGGTGGGGGTGATGTCAGTGGTAGCTACATGAGGAACTAGCACTAGACATCCTACCATGTGGGCCTCCTTTAATAATAATAAACCAGAAAAGACTTCAAAACCTAACTGGCCCATTTCCTTTGCCTGTCATTCACTTTTTGAAAATTAAAGGCCTCCATGGGCACCCTGGGCTGATGTGATCACAGCATGATTAGATAAGCTTCCAAGTGCTAAGGAAAAGAGGACTCTGCCGGCATAGGAGGAACAAGTTGCTCTATGAGGAAAAAAAAAAACACCCATCTTTTCAAAGGAGACGTTTGAGTCTCAAACCTAAAAAGACAACAACTTCAGCCAAGAAGAAACTCCCACTATTTGGCATTTGCAGGAGCTGGAGGAGAGATGATGCAAAAGGGAATTAGTTCTGGGTGTGCAAATCTCTGACAGGTGTGCAGGACACAACAATCCCTGTGTTAATTCCCACCATCCCAGACCCCAAACAGGTGCTAGTGCATGTGAGAATGAGAAGACATGCCTGGCTGCTGGGAGATGGGATTAAACGTTGCAAGACAGTATTTAATTAAGTGCTAAACTGTTGGTTGCTGGGTTTAAGTGGTAACCTTTATGTAAAGCCAGTTTGATCATGGGACACTTCCCTTTCAGAAATTACTATCATGGTTACCCAATGCCATTAAGATAAAAATCTAAATTACTGAACAAGGTGTACATAGCCCCTTATCCTGTCCACCGTGCCCTCCTCTCCACCCTCATCTTTCACGATTCCCCAATCTGCATTCTGTACTGCCGACTCACCAAACTCTCTCCTTAAGTTGCTTCTCTGCACCCCCTTTCCTACCTGGACAGCTACTGTTTGTCTTTCAAGATATGCTTCAAAGTCACTGCCTCCAGGCAGCCTTCTCTGACTCTTCCTATGGTGTGTTAGATATCCCAGGAGAGCCTGAGCTCAGTCTCTTTATCTGATCAACGGGGATAAAAGCAGAACTTTGGTTGTAAAAATTAAATAAGTTAACATACATCAAGTGCTTTAGAACCTGGCAACATGTCATCGGCACATAAGAACCCAGTGAATATTTCTGTTGTTTGCTGAGCACCTACTCAGTACCGAAAGTTGTGTGGGCAGATAGAGTGCAAAACAGGCACAGTCCCTGACCTTTTCCCCAGTGCCTTAAGAGTGGGGCTTGGTACAGTCCCTCCCATAGGGCAAGCCCCTTTTCATACCAGTCTAGCAAGGACATGAGTCCTCTCCTGGAATCTGTCAGTGGGACAAAAGCATTCCTGGAACCCTGAACCTAACACCCAGGTCATTAAGACCAGAAATAAGCCCTGGCTTCTGACCTCACTTGGAATCCCTATTTAAAGGAAGCAAGAAAAAGGGAGATGTGACAAACACGCCTCCTGAGGAGAATATTTCAATGTCCCGGCAAAATCTTGTTTTGGAATTGGACGTCGTGTGCATGCTTCACACGACCACATCTTCATCTCAGCGGATGTCATCTCCTCTGGGGAAGTTTCCATGATCTCTGCTCATTAGGAATTAACCTCTCCTCATCTGACTTCTCTAGAATCTGACTCTTGTGCACTTTTCTTCCAAGACTTCATCACCAGCTGATGCATGATATATTTATTTGTTTGTTTTATGTCTCCATCCTCTGAAACATAAGCTCCACAAGGGCAAGGATTTGGGTTTGGCTCATTGCTCTGTAACTAGGGCCTAAGTCAGTACTTGGCATACAGTAGACACTCAATAAATATCTGTTGAATGAATGAGAGGTGGAGTAACCAGTGCTTTGATAGCGCTTCCTATGCACCAAGACCCGTTCTGAGAGCCTTATGTGTGGTAACTCATTCAATCCATACACCAACGTTGTGAGTTGGGTACTGTCATTAGACCTATATTAGAAAGGAAGAAGCTGACGTTATGGAGCATATCAGTTACTTGTCCTGTCATGCAGCCAGTGAGCTACAGAGCAAGGATTCAAACTCAGGCAGTCAGGCTCCAAAGTTTATGCTTTTAACCACAACACTAGAATGAACAAAAAAATGAACAAACGAATGAATGAATGAATGAAAAATGTTAATGTCCTGTCAATGTAAAGTCTAGGGTTATACTGGGGGGTATGCTCATCTGCTGCCCAGGTATGTCCTGGAAGGTTGTAACCTCTACATGAAGCAAAATCCTATGCCTTGCACACAGTAGGTGCTCAGGAAGTATTTGTTGAATTGAAACACACCTGAGTTAATGTTTCCGGATACTCTAAGTACCGTTTCATGCAAATCCCCAGCTTTCCTTCCCAAGGAGATTCATTACAGCTCTGTAACAAATTGCAACATTGCTGACCCTTACCGGGAGCTTTTGAAAGTAAGCAAATCAAAGCCACCATGCCTCACAGTGGCAGTGCCACCAGTTTCTGGGCCATGAGTGTTTGGTACATGTGGATAATGAGTTTGGAGGAGCAGTGATGCCAAAAGAAATCACTGCTTCTTGAGCCCTCTGAATCCTCTTATTACGCTGCCCAGGAGAGTAGGCAAAGCTACAAACACATAAGACATCTGTGGCAAGAACCAGCAGCTTCCTGGCCAGACTTAACTGCAAGTGAGCAAATCCCACCATCCTCGCTGGCTCAGAAGCAGCTGCCAAATCATGGTGGGTCCCCAAGAGAAGCTACACCATGCAAAGGGGAGGAGTGGCTCAGAAGAGGAGGGAAGCAGAGAAAAAAATTCTGGCTGCGTATCTACCTGGGACAATCTGTTTTCTCAACAGCAACAGAGGACTGTGTACCAGGACCAGGCGGGCAAAGCGTGGGCATATGCCACTCCTGGGTTAATCCACGGGCCGCGGGGAAGAGCAAGCAGCACCGCAAGGCTGCCGAGCTCTAAAAATACTCAGCACATTCCCAACATGGCATGAGTGGTAAGCTCTTAGCGGACAGGAATCCTGCCAAACAAATGCCTAGCTGGACGCTCCAGATTGAGTCCCAAGGCTGGGGCCTAGGGAAACAGGGAACCCAGCTAGGGAAGTGGTTTTCTCTTGAGCATTGTCAGAGAGTGATGAAGCTTTAAGAGATTGGTGTGTGTGGATTGCCAGGGACTGAGGCGTGGGGAGGGAGGAGAGAAGCAGCCTGCTGCTGTAGCCCTGGAGGTCAGGATCATGCATGGGTTAAAGCCCCAGCTCTGGAGCCAGATTGAGTCCACTTAAATCCTGGATCCACCACTTAATAATTATGTAGCACTAGGGGGAAATTTAATCTCTCTGAGCCTCAGTTTCCTCATCTGTGCAAAGGGAACAATAATAATAATCACCACCATCTACCTCATTGATTTTTATAAAAAATTTAGTAGATTACATTATTGTTCAAATATTCACTGCCTCTCTCTGCAGGATCCCTCCCCATTGGGCAACTGGAGTCCCCACTGATGCCAGGCTCAGAGCCAGTGGAATGTGAGTGGAAGTGAGGTATGCCACTTCCAAGAAGAACCTTAAGACCCATCTCACGGTCTACACCTTTCTCTTTATCTCTGCCATGAGACTAGCAATGACCCAGATAGAGGCTGCTGCTTCAGCCTGAGTCCTGGCTCCAAGAGATGAAGCAGAGCCACAACTAACCTAACATGAACTATGAGCAAGAAATAAACCTTTGTTCTGCGAGCCATTGAGATTTGGGGGTTGTTTGTTACTGCAACATAAAAAAGCTTAAACACCAACTGATACCAGGATTAGATGAGAGCATCTGTATAATACACTTAACACATATCTAGCATTTCCTAAGCATTCAAGTAAAGTTTATTTATTATTACTAATATCAATATCATCATCACTGGCTCTCACCGTTTGGAGACATCACGTACCTCGTTGAGAAGCTAATGAACGCTTTCACCCTCTCCCTTGAGAAATGCACACACAGACACAACTATGCATCCACCTACAGGTAGTTTACACATCCAACGCTCACAGCCCCTGGCAGAGGTGCCCAGGTTGAGAAACTCATCTTACTATCCTGAAGTAGGTTCCCTAAGCTTCAGCAAGGAAACTGCCACCACAGACTCTCTGGGGTCACATCAAATATCACTGTACTCTACCCACACCCACCCCCAACCCTCAACAGACACTGGGGGGAATGGTCTCCAATTGCTGCACCAAATAAGCTTAAAGTAAACAGCAGGGGAAGCATTCAAGTAAAAATAAAGGCAGCTTAGTAGGGAACACCATGCTCTCGATGAGATGGAAGAGGCCCTGTAGCACCAGCAAGTCACCTTTTCTCTGTAGCAGAACTTTGGGGCTCAGATTGGATTCGTGGTTCTGCAAGAATTTTAGATTGTTTTTTCTATTTCTGTGAAAAATGCCATTGGAATTTTGAAGAGATGGAAACATCCTCAACCTGATATAAGGCTTCTACTGAAAACCCACAGCTAACATCACACTCAATGGTAAAAGACACTGCTTTCCCCCTAAGACCAAGAACAGAGCAAGGGTATTCACTTTTACCATTTCTATTCAATACTGTGCTAGAGATTCTAGTCAGTGAGATTTAGTAAATAAACATAAATGACTTGATTAATTAGTTTATTAACTAAAGCCATCCAATCCAGGTGGGAAAGGAAGTAAAACTTTCTTTATTCATAGGTGACATAATCCTATATGTAGAAAATCCTAAAGAATCCATAAAACACTAATTGAACTAATGAACAAATACTATAAACTATATTTAGAAAAGTCCATTCACATTAGCATCAAAAGGAATAAAATACTTAGGAATAAATGTAACAAAAGAAGAAGATTTATACCCTGACAACTACAAAACATTCTCCAAAAGAATTAGAGAAAATCTGAATAAAATGAGAGACACTCTATGTTCATGGATTGGAAGACCATTAGATTCAATACAATCTCCACCAACATTCCAGCAGCAGGGTTTCTTGTAAAATTTGACAACCTGATTCTAAAAGTTGTATGCAAATACAAAGGATATGAAATAGCCAAAATAATTCTGAAATAGAATAACAATGTTGGAGGACTTACACTACCCAGTTTCAAACTTTTTATAAAGCTACAGTAATCAAGAGAGTGAGATATTAAAGTAAGGACAAACATATAGATCGATGGAACATTAACTAAAGGTCAGAAATAAACCCTTATATTATGTCAATTAATTTCTGAGAAAGATAACAAGACAGTTCAATAGGGAAAGGTTAATCTTTTCAACAAATGATGCTGGGAAAATTTTAAATCCATAGGTAAAGAAGTGAACATAAATTCTTATTTCAAATCACGCACGAATATTAACTCAAAACGTTAAGTGTTGAAACTATAAATCTTTTAAAAAAAAAAAAGGTTAGAGAAAATCTTCATGACCTTGGGTTAGGCAAAGAGTTCGTAGACACAGCACCATTTTTTTTTTTTTTTTTTTTTTTTTTTAATTAATTTATTTATTTATTTATGGCTGTGTTGGGTCTTCGTTTCTGTGTGAGGGCTTTCTCTAGTTGCGGCGAGCGGGGGCCACTCCTCATCGCGGTGCGCGGGCCTCTCACCGTCGCGGCCTCTCCCGTTGCGGAGCACAGGCTCCAGACGCGCAGGCTCAGTAATCGTGGCTCACGGGCCCAGCCGCTCCGCGGCATGTGGGATCCTCCCAGACCAGGGCTCGAACCCGTGTCCCCTGCATTGGCAGGCAGACTCTCAACCACTGCGCCACCAGGGAAGCCCAACAGCACCATTTTTTTATGAGCATAAAAGGGGAAATGGGTAAATAAGACTTTATTAAAATTAAAAGCTTTTGCATTCCAAAATACACAAGAAGAAAATGAAAAGACAAGCCACAGACTGGAAGAAAATATTTTCAAATCATTTATATGATAAAGGACATATATATTAAGAAATACATAAAGAACTCTTACAATTCTATGATAAGAAAACAAACAACTCAGTTAAAAGATGGTTAAAAGGCTTAACAGATATTTCACCAAAGATGACGTACAAATGGCTAATAAGTACGTGACAAGGTGCAACATCATTAGTCATTAAAGAAATGAAAATTAAAACAATGAGATATCACTTATATACTTAGTAGAATGGCTTAATTAAAAGGACAAGTAGGGCTTCCCTGGTGGCACAGTGGTTAAGAATCCACCTGCCAATGCAGGGGACACGGGTTCGAGCCCTGGTCCGGGAAGATCCCACACGCCGCGGGGCAACTAAGCCCGTGTGCCACAACTACCGAGCCTGCGCTCTACAGCCTGCGAGCCACAACTACTGAGCCCACGTGCCACAACTACTGAAGCCCGCGTGCCTAGAGCCCGTGCTCTGCAACAAGAGAAGCCACTGCAATGAGAAGCCTGAGCACTGCAACGAAGAGTAGCCCCCGCTCGCCGCAACTAGAGAAAGCCCGCGTGCAGCAACGAAGACCCAACGCAGCCAAAAATAAATAAATTTAAAAAAAAAAAAAAAGCAAGTATTGGCAAGGATATAGAAAAACTGAAACTCTCATACATTGCTGTGCTGGAAATGTGAAAGGGTAACAGCCACTTTGGAAGACAGATTGGCAGCTCCTACTCTTGGGTATCTACCCAAGAGAAATTAAAACGTATGTCCACACAAATTCTTGTACATGAATGTTCATAGGAGTATTACTTATGACAGACAAAAAGTGGAAGCAACTCAAATGCCCATCAGCTGGTGAATGGTAAACAAAATGCTGTATATCCATACAATGGAATACTATTTAGCAATAGAAAGGTATGAAACATTGATACATGCTCCAACATGGGTTAACCTCAAAAACATTATGCTACGTGAATGAAGCCAGACTCGGGAGATCATATATTGTATGACCCCATTTATGTGAAATGTCCAGAAAAGGCAAATCTACAGAGAAAGCAGATCAGTTGTTGCCTGGGGCTGGGAGTGGAAGAGATAACTGACTACAAACAGGCTTGAGGGAATTTTGTAGGAGTGATAAAAAACGTTCTAAAACTGTCTTGTGGTGATGGTTGCAAATCTGCATATTTACTAAAAAATAATTGAATTTACAAGTAAATTTTATGATTTGTAAATTATGGATCAATAAAGCTGTCAAAATAAAGTAATTATGCCCCCACCAGCCCACCCAATAGTCTAGTCACATACAAACACTGTACCACCAACCTGGTCCTTTCAACAAGAGGCAGAAGAGTTTGGTCAGAGGCGTGGTGTTTGAAGTTGGAGAGGTTCTAACCTCTTTCTCTCTGAATAATCCTGCCCAAGCAATATTTAGGAAGAGTTAAAAAAAAAAAAAGTGACACAAACAGCACAATAGTGTCAGCATAATATCTACACGCATATATTTTTAATCTCTTCAATTCTAGAAAGGGAGTCTTTTTACAGTCCAGGGAAAATCGGTCTTCATGCTGAATAATAAATTTGCATCTCAGCAGAAAGGAACTGTCCTGTGAGACCTTCCTGCGTTAGCAGTTAGGCCACCCAGGGACAGCAGCGCCTCCTGCGCCTCCAGGGAAATGAGGCAGCAGTAGATGGAGACTGTCATGTCTTCACTTCTCGAGAACGTCAGAACAGAAGGAACTCTCCTTTGTCTGATAAAATAATAGCTTCCCAGCACCAAAGGGAGAAGTAGAAATGGGCAATTTTTTCTCTCAATAATTTGGCCTTCAATAATAACTAACTGTTAGGAACTGCTTACCACGTGCCAGGCACTGTTCTAAGCACTTGTGTCTTAACTAATTTAATGCTCATAACAATCCTATGAGGTCAGTTCTTTTTTATTCCCCTTTTAGAGATGAGGAAACGAGCACAGAGAGGTTAAGTGACTTGCCCAAGATCCCACAGCAAGTTAGTATAATGGAGTTAGGATTCAAATAAAGCAGGTAACTTTTCCTTTTTTTTTTTTTCAGATAACTTTAGAGTCCCTTCTCTCAAGCCCTCTTCCTCTTGTACTCAAAGGCACCAAATAGCAAGGTTTGGGGAAAAGAGAAGTAAATTTTAATGCCATCTCCCACCCTTCTGAGACCCTGAGAGGAAGAAAAGCAAGGAGCTAAGAGTTACAGTTTCTTTCCACCGCAGGCAGTATCTGTGTCATAATGGCAGATGGCGGTGGGATACAGTTGTTCTAGCAGCCTGCAGGTCCCAAAGGAAACTGTATCCTTTTTTCTTGCCTGGTCCTGAAAAGAACAGCCTCTCTGTCAGAAGATCTCAAGTATCAGAGGCATGCTGCAGGTGTGTCTCCGATTTCTCATCAGGCCTCCCCATCTACTGGACCACTGAGTTCAGTCCTGACTTGTAGAAGGGGCTGGGCACACAGCTAAAATTCAGTGTCATTCCTCCTTTTGCCATAGAGCACTGACACCTGAGCTCAAGTGACTATAATATAATTAAGAGGCATCAACGGGCTTTATATTTAAGATCTACAGTCTCTGGCTATTTTAGGGGATACCCTAACAACCAAAAAAATGGGGGGAGTCTTTTGTGGGAGATTGCAGCCCCGTCCCAATTCTTCTCTCCTTACTGTATCCCTTATCATGTGATTCTGGGGTCCCTTCCATGGAAGAAGCAAACGGCATATTTCCCCTCCTCTTTCCTTTCGTTTGGTCACGTGACTTGGTTTGATAAATAAAGTGAGGCAGGAGTGACAGTGGACCGGTTCAGAGCCTAGGCCTCAAGAGACCTCATATGTTTCTGCTTGTTCTCTTAAGCCAGGATTATTATCACAAGAGGAACCTCCCCTGATAGCTGCTGCCTTCTCAGCCGAAGTCACAGAACAAACACACCAGAGCAGAACTGAGCCCAAAGCTCAAGGAGGAGCTAAGCCAGCCATCCCCATACTTGAAACGTCAAGGAGCCTGCCCAGCCAATATCTGCCGACTCCCGCCAACCCACAGGTGTGTGAGTGATAACAGATAATTATTGTTTTTAGCCTCTGAATTTTAGGGTGGTTTGTTACACAGTAATAGTTAACTGATACACTTTGTTACAATGTGGCTTTTGCCTAGGGGGCCCAAGACTCCAGGGAGGGGATGGTCCTGGGGCCCTCTGACCACACAGCTCATGTATTTTGGCTTCTCTCCTTTTATAAATGAGAAATGTGGCCTAAAGAGGAGGACGGATGTGTTGCCCAGTGAGTGAGTGCTAGAGGTGTGGTGGAAACCTAAGTCTCCTGTCTTCCTAGCCCAGATCCCCAAGATCTGAGGCCCAGATGTCAGTCAAATAATCTGAAAAGTCAAGATCTTACTGAATAGTGTATTAGTTTGCTTGAGCTGCCATAACAAAGTACCACAGCCTGGGAGGCTTAAACAACAGAAATTTCTTTTCTCACAGTCCTGGGGGCTCAAAGTCCAAGACCAAGGGGTCAGCCAGGTTGGGTTATTCTGAGGCCTCTCTCCTTGCCTTGCAGATGGCTGCCTGCTGGCTGTGTCTTCACATGCTCTTCTCTCCGTACACCTCTGTGTCCTAATCCTCTCTTCTGAGGATACCAGTCAGGATAGATGAGGGCCAACCCTGAGGACTTCATTTGAACTTAATTACCTCTTTAAAGACCCTATCTCCAAATACCGTCACATTCTGAAGTCCTGGGGATTAGGATTTCAACACACGAATTTGGATGGGGCACAATTCAGCCCATAACAAGAAGTTACCCTCTGCTCGGCACTGTGACAAGTGTGATGCAGGGGGCACATTATAATCAGGGACCCAGTCATGCTCTTGATTGGCATCTCCCCCACAGCCCTTGCCACATTAACCTGTGATGGGGTGAATGAGTCAGACCCCTGAAACAATGAGACACTTCACGTGAAACAGTTAGGGGATAGCAGGGTTTAGGTCTTAAAAAGCACAGAACTGGGAGTCAGGAGGTAAGGGCTGTAGGCTCAGTTCCGTCACTCACCTGCTATGTGACTTTCTGTAAACTTGACCTACATCAAAATATACAGTTTAAAAAAGTATACGGGTCCAGGTCCCATCTCAGACTAATAAAATCAGATTCACTAGGTGTGGAGCCCAGGCATCCATGTATTTGTTTTTATTTTTGTTGTTTAAGCCCCTCAGGTTATTCTAACGTGCTTCTTGGGTTGAGAACTCCTATGGGTCTTAGAAGAAAATTATATTCTGACATTCTCTGAACTGGTGAGCACCAGCGTGAATAGTCTAGTGCAGTACAGCTCACAACACGTCCCCAACCAGCAGCAGCATCACCTGGGAAGCTGTTAGAAGTGGAAACCCTTGGGCCTCATCCAGACAAAATGAATCAGACACTCTGGTGGAAGGCCAGCAACTGTGTTTTAACAAGCCTTCAAGTGGGCTGTTATGCCCACTAAAGTTTGAGACCCACAGTCTACACTGCTTCTCAATTATTTGAAAGTGACTAATAGTGTTTCTCTTTTCATTTTTAGTTTATTTTTAATTGTGGTAAAATAAAAAAAGTAACAAAATTTATTATCTTAACCATTTTTAAATGTACAATTCAGTAGTGTTAAGTATATTTACATTGTTGTTGCAATGGATCTCCATTTTCACCTTGCAAAATGGAAACTCTATACCCATTAAGCAACTTCCCATCTCCCTCTCCCTGTAGCCCCTGGCAACCACCATTCTACTTTCTGTTTCTATGAACTTGATGACCTCATACATGTGTGATCATACAGTATTTGCCTTTTTGTGATTGGATTATTTCACTTAGCATAATGTCCTCAAGGTTTAGCCATGTTGTAGCATGGGACAGGATTTCCTTCCTTTTTTAAGGCTGAATAATATTCCACTGTCTGTATATACCACATTTTGTTTATCCATTCATCCATGGATGGACACCTGGGTTGTTTCCACCTCTTGGCTACTGTAAGTAATGCTGCCAGGATCCTGAGTAAGCAACTTCAGTTTTAATATGTATACAAATCACCTATGAATAGTGTTAAAATGCACAGTATGGGTAGGGACCTCCCAGATTCTGCACTTCTAACGGGCTCCAAAGTGATGCTGATGCTGCTGGTCTGCAGACCACACTCTGAATAGCAAAGGTCTAGACCCAATGAGAAGAGAGAAAGGAACTCAGAAAAGTTTTGTATCGGTGTAGACATCAAGCCCCAGATCACCTTCCCTAAATGTCCCCAAAGGACAAAGTCCAGGAACAACAGTGAAATAGTGGATTTTACCTCCACTCTTCCAACCCACGCCCGATATCCTCCCATCCTTGCCAGATACTCCTTTACTTCTCCTGCAGGTTAGCACCCCATGCACAGCCCTGCTGCCACCACCGCTAACTCACTGAACTAACCCTCTCTCCTACATCACTCTCATGCCAGGCCCCCGGAGCCTGGAAAGAAATAACCAATCTACAAAATTAACTAATTCAAGGGCATCTACTAGAAAAGGCTAAAACTCTTTCCCAAGTGTGAGGCTGTAATAGTGGTGCTAACTGTGATGATTTTTAGGTGGTTGGTACAAGGATACAAAATTAAATAACATCAAATCACATGGTGAGAAAGCGGCTCCCTTTCAAGTCTGTTTCAACCCTTCTGAAAAGTCAAGGAAAATGTCCCAAACACCATACAACACTTGCTAATCTCCCTTTTTAAGAGATCAGGCCTGGGGCTCAGAGCCTTAGGCAGGCAGCAGTCTCCAGCTAGAAATAAAAAGCACTGTTTGGTCTTCGCTGTATTTATTTTTGCACTTACTTTCTATTTGTGGGAAGTGATACTGGTTTTCCATTTATGGTTCTGATGCCAAGTTGCTTTTTTAAAACAAATGTACTTAAATTTAAAAGGGAGTGATTTAAAACACACATTAAACAAATAATCGTAGAGGAGATGTTTGGAAGTTGGAAATCTTAGAGGAGGAGGACTCGGGCCTCTTCCCTGTGAAATTTTCACATCACACATATCATCTTGGCATCTTGGAGACTGCATCCTCCATGATCAAATCTATGAGGCATCAGGGAAGGAACAGAGCCTCCAGCCAAACTGGAACACTAGGTCCAACAGAGGGGCCAGCAGAACCAGCTTTCGCCCTTCCTTCTGGTCCATGAAATCTTTCTGAAACTCAGGGGCTAGAAAGGGACCCTGACCAAGTCCGCCGCTGTGGGAAGATTCTGGATTCTGTGGAGCCAGACATGGGCAGCAGTGGAGACAGGAGATGGCTGATAAACTTGGTTAGATCCTTAAGCTGCACTTTCCTTCTTAAGCTCCCCCATCCACAGGAATTTGGATCAAAGCAAAGAGATTTCTAAAATTCCTTGTGCATCTGACCAAAGATTTCCTCCTTGACCTTAAAGACTTATAAAGGGCATCATTATGGGTAATTGCAAAACCATTATGAAAGTCAACTACCTATTTTGAGATGATATTCAGTATAAAAGATACTTACTCTAAAGCTTTTGGTGTTTTCATTCCAATAGGAACTTCTTCTAATGTTGCAAGCAACATTACAATTTTAAAGGAGAGGAACATTCTCAGTAATTAAATGCAAAGCACCAGAGCTCCAAATTCGGGGCCCTGTCTCCTGAGCACCTAGATTCAGCACTAGGGGAAACAAAAAACTCAGAAAAGGAAAAAGGATGTTGTTCTACCTCCCTCCCACCCTCCTCCTCAGCTAACCAAGGCTCCCCTGGCTCAAAAGAATGTGGAAGTCCTCTTTCACAAGGCTGATACTATGTGGAGCTGCTTTCTTCCAAGAGTAGGATGGGTCAGAAGAGATCTGTTCCTACTCTTTGACCCAGTCCTGCTATCTCTAAGGTTTTGATTTGCTGGCTTGTTTACTGGGGCCAAGAGAGAGAAGAGAAGTAACTTGCTTCAAGGGCTGGATTCCAATGCGACTTCCCCCAGGATGCCATTGGGACCCTCCCCCACTACCAGTTAGAAGGAACTCTGCTTGCCTATGGCAGTGAAGTCAGTACGTTCTCAGTTCAAACACCTGCATGGGGGGAGATCAGCCGGTGCTTTGTGACCACCTAGAGGGGTGGGATAGGGATGGTGGGAGGGAGACACAAGAGGGAGGAGATATGGGGATGTATGTATATGTATAGCTGATTCACTTTGTTATAAAGCAGAAACTAACACACCATTGTAAAGCAATTAATACTCCAGTAAAGATGTTAAAAACACAAAACAAAACAAAACAAAACAAAACACCCACATGGGAACAACTGCTTTTTCAACAAAGTTCTTGAGTACCTACTATGGGTGAGGCACTGTGCTGGGAGCTGGAGATACAGCGGTGAAGACAAATGGATAATTCTCTACCCTTACGGAGCTTGGAGTCAGGGAGACAGGAGTTAGTCAAATAATCACAGAAGCAAATAGACACAAACTGTCGCAAGTGTTAAGGGCCTGCATCAGAAAGAAGCAGACAAGCATGTGGGGAACTGCAAGAAGGCCCAAGGGACTTGTGCAGTGAGTTGGGGGGCAGGTAAGAGAGGCAGGTGGAGAAGTAGCTGAGGTCAGTCAAGCAGAGCCTCGACGATCATAGAGACAATTTTTATTCTAACCACCATAGCAAAGGAAGCCAGCAAAGGGGTTTCAGCAGGGGGGAGAGACAGATTGTATTTGGAAAGATCCCATGGGCTTCAGTGGAGAGAACAGGTTTGAGAGAGGAGCTGAGATGCGTGCAGGAGGGCAGCCTGAGGACCTGCGGTTGTCTTGGCGAGAGATGCTGAGTGCTGGGCACAGAGGTGACAGTGGAGATGCAGAGGATTTCTACTGGTTGTATGATGTCGGCCAAGTCACTTCCACTCTCTGAACCTCCACTTCCTCATCTGTGAAATGGGAATAATAATGCCCACACCTCTTAATGAAATGAGAGGACACATGGAAAGCACCTGGCCCATCATGAGGATTCGATAAATGACAACAGCTATTGTTATAATCACGATCTTCTCTGCACCTCTCCTAAGACCCTTGTCCATTTTTATCTTTTGAAATGGTTGTTTGTCCACATTCTCATTTCATCTGCAAGGCCTTCTGTTCCTTGAAGGGATGGTCCCTACTGGATGCACCTCATTGCAAAGTAGATTGCTGAGCAGCGTGACCAGCATCCAGAAAGTGTAAATAAATATTTGTGGACAGAACCAACTTGAATGGCCCAGCTGATGGCACTCAGCTAGGCTCCCTAATCATCTGAGTTTGTATCCATCACAGACGTGCTGGTCTCCAGGAGGTACCACTCCGTGGAATCTTCCTTCAAGAAAGAACATATTGTTCAGCCACTAAGAACACACGTCACTGACAGCTTCCAACTATAGCCTTCTGGATCGGGTTCAGCTTTGGAGCTGAGGCCATGCTCTTCCCAGGTGATGCCCAGCCAGTGACTGAGCATGGTGGAGGTACTGGGGCCTGGCCGTTTCTGCCCAATGTGGGGTTTCACTATCTGTGCACTGTGGTCTGAGACTGTCACTTGCCCGATCCTGCTTCCTCCCTCCCTCATTTTATTTTCCACAGGCATTTACACTCCCTCTCCCTGCTCCCTAAAACCTCTTGCACTCTTGAGTCTCTCAGCTTCCTGGAGGGTCCAACAGGCACACCTTGGAGAGAAGAGGAACTAAAAGCTACTACCTGAAGCAGCATATAAAAGAAACAGAGATAAGTTAAGCAACTCAGAGCTGTTTGCTGTCTCAAAGGATTAAAAACTCCAAGAGCTATGAAGGAGAATGGTCTAATTAAGGTGTCTCAAATTACCAGGAAGCTTTCTGAATAAGAGCGGATGTTGGGGTTCCAAGAAAGATTGCTCCCTGGCTTTGGCCGGAATCCCAGGGGTCATTCGGGCCTGTGATTTAGCCTGTTCTCCTCTCCTTCTGGCCAGCACATCTCAATCCATTATTTTGGATACCAATTATAAACCCGGGACAAGAGCCTAATCTTCCAGCAAGGAAAACCCAGGGATGTCAGTCCACTTTACCTCTCCTTGCCTTGAAAATCAGTGTGGGTCTCAGGCTAAAAGAAATCAAATGGAGACAAGAAAATACACACTCGCACCAACCAGGATGCAATTTTTTTTTTTTTTTTTAATTTATTTATTTATGGCTGTGTTGGGTCTTCGTTTCTGTGCGAGGGCTTTCTCTAGTTGCGGCAAGCGGGGGTCACTCTTCATCGCGGTGCGCGGGCCTCTCACTATCGCGGCCTCTCTTGTTGCGGAGCACAGGCTCCAGACGCGCAGGCTCAGCAATTGTGGCTCACGGGCCCAGCTGCTCCGTGGCATGTGGGATCTTCCCAGACCAGGGCTCGAACCCGTGTCCCCTGCATTGGCAGGCAGATTCTCAACCACTGCGCCACCAGGGAAGCCCCCAGGATGCAATTTGCAGACATTTTTCAGAGCAGAAAATGTATGAGTATCTGAAGGCCAGTGATCAATCATTTCAGCCATTGTAAGTGAGACCAGAATAGATACAAAGAGAATCACAGCCGCAGAGAATTCTAACAGCCAATTCTAACAGGGTGTTAACTAACCTCCAGAATATTTCTTCTTAAAATTCGATGGCCAAGGGACTTCCCTGGTGGCACAGTGGTTAAGAATCCACCTGCCAGCGCAGGAGACATGGGTTCAATCACTGATCCCGGAAGATCCCACATGCCGTGGAGCAACTAAGCCCGTGTGCTACTACTGAGCCTGAGCTCCAGAGCCCGCAAGCCACAACTACTGAGCCTGCAAGCTGCAACTACTGAAGCCTGAGTGCCTAGAGCCTGTGCTCCGCAAGGAGAGAAGCTACCGCAATGAGAAGCCCACACGCTGCAACAAAGAGTAGCCCTACTTGCCACAACTAGAGAAAAAAGCCCACGCGCGGTTACAAAGACCCAACGCAGACAAAAATTAATTAATTAATTAATTAATTAATTTTAAAAAAAATTCAATGGCCATGGTTCTAGAATTGGGAGAGGGTATAAGGAGATGCTAGTTTAGGCAGCTGAAGAGATACCTATCTATATCATGGGACTATTGCCAGAAGTCCTAATAACCTCACAGAATCTGTGGACAAGAAAGTTCATACACACCCATCAAGCCTAGTGCAAGCATCCCTGCTGGATTCTCTGTGACATATGCTTAACCTGCCTGATGACCCGCCAATGACAAAAAACTCAAACCTAATGAGTCCACCCATTGCTCTTCCTTATTCTTTTTGGAGACAGATTCTGTCTCCTCTGGACTCTACCTCTTTCTTTTAGATTCTAGAGCAACACGGAAGATATCTGCTCCGTGTTCAACATGGAAGCCCTTCAAATAACTGTATACAGCAAGCTACCAAATCCTTTCCCTTCCCCATTTTTCTCTACTCCCAGAAACACACACACTTATCCTTCCATTGATATTCTTAGTGAACCATTTCCAGCAGCCTGCACCTCCCCTAGTCATCTTCCTCTTAACAAGCCCAGTTTATGAACATCCTTCTTAAAATATGGAACCCAGAAGTGAGCATAGCTAATGATAAAAATATTTGTGAGATGGCTTTAAAAACCATAATATGTTAGGCAGAAGCAAAGGAATTTTTCCCCCTCTCTGGAACCAAGCAAAATTATAAACTACAGTTCTCTTAACACAAACTAGTTTGAAAAAACTATTAAATTCATCATTCATTCATTTGTTCATTCATTTCACAGATCTGTGCTGATTCTAAAACTATGGCCTACGAGAAAGGCTGGGCATATAATGGTAAATAAACTCAATTCTTACCCTTTAGCAATCAGTCAAGGCTCAGTCCATGGCCCTCTTCTCTTCCCACAGTTTTCTCTCTCCCAGGGTGATCTTATCTATCTTCAAGGCTGAAGCTTCCCAAATACTCACCTGCCACCCAGCTCTAGACTGCTTCCCTGACATCTCCATCAGGAGGACCTGCAGCCTCCTCCAACCCAACGTGTTTTAAAAAAACTCATTACTTATCCCTCTTCAGACTAACGCTCCCCTTCGGTGCATGGCACCACTACCCTCTGAGATGTCCAAGCTGAAACTCTGGCATTCTTGCCACCTTCCTTTCCCTCACACCCTATGCCTGGTCACTCTACCTCTGATACATTATTTATATCCATCCACTATTCTGTTTTCTCTCCTGGCCTAACTCCCTGTAATCTCTTACCTGGACAAGTTCAATAACGTCTTAGCCTTTCTTCCTGCTTCCATTGTTGCCTCCTGTAATTCATTCCCCATCCAGCAGCCAGAGTTCTCTTAAAAAAACAAAAACCTGATCATGTCTATTTACTACCTAAATAAAACCCTTCACGGATCTCCCCAAAGTAGCCTATTTTCCCTGCATGGCCTCTTCTGACACCACCTCTTCTAACAACACCACCATCATTCCATTCCTCTACTCCCATTCCTGGATCTTTAGTATATAATCATTCTGGCCTTCCTCCAGTTCTTTAAAGAGGCCATAGTCCTTCCAACCACAGGGCCTTTGCACATGCTAGAATGCTCTGCTTCTCTGCCACTCTCTCCTGCAACTCCTGTCTGTCTTCACCTAGCTAACTCCTCATTACCCTTCAGAAATGATTACTATCTTAAAGAAGCCTTCCTTGAGCACTGCCCCCACCCTGAGGGCCCCTCTGATAGCAGCCTCTAATTAGCAGTCATTGCAATTTTGGCAATTATAATTATATAATTTGATGCCTCACTCATTATTTGGTGTTTTTGTCCAATGAGACTGTAAGTTAATAAAGCCTGAGACTATACCTGTCTTGCATTCCTACACATCCCTCATTGCCAGCACCCTGCACTGTACAAAACAGGTGATCAATAAAAGGATAACTAGGGGTGCAAAGTCAGAAAATACAGATATGGCTGTATTTTGACAGCCATACATGGCAGATGTTGACAAGGAAAAAAAGTGTGATTGAATTCCATCAAAAATGGTTCTGCTGGAAAAGGTACAAACTTCCACTTATAAATAACTACTAGGGATGTAATGTACATGATAAATAATTAACACTGCTGTATGTTATATATAAAAGTTACTAAGAGAGTAAATCCTAAGAGTTCTCATCACAAGAAAAGAAAAAATTTTTTCCTATTTCTTTAATTTTGTATCTATATGAAATGATGGATGTTCACTCAACTTATTGTGATAATCACTTCAAAATGTATGTAAATCATATCATTATTCTGAACACCTTAAACTTACATAATGCTGTATATCTCAATTATATCTCAATAAAACTGGAAGGGAAAAAAATGGTTCTGCTGGAGTACAAAAACTGGGTAAGGAAGTTTGAGTTTAAACTTTTCCTTTTAACCAGCTTAAGTATATAGACAGAAACAGCCTTGATTAGTGATTCACACATGGTGTGAACTATTTATATTTCAACTTTAGACTCTCAAAGAAATCTCACCAAATATAACGTTCATTTTTCAGAGCTCCTAAAGAAATTCTCTTTCCTCATCCTCTTCCAATCCCCAGAAAGAAAGAGAATAAGAGATGGGTAAGAAGGAAGGGCAAAGTGGGAAGAGAACCCACAACACAATGTTTGTTTGGACTTTTGTTGTAGAACTTGTGTTTTGTTTTGTTCATTTGCCAAGTACCTGGCATGACAGTACCACTCATGCCTTCATCATTCTGTACTCCCATTGTGGATGAGACTCAATAGTTTTGTCTGTTTTGTTTACTGATGTATCTCCAGCACCTCAAACAGCAATAGATACTCAATAAATATTTGCTAAAAGAATTTCAGATGTGAGCACTGCATAAGGATGAGAACAAAGTCTTTTCAACTCTGTATCCCCAGAGTTCGTGGGAATCCAATAAAAAACTACCGGAATAAATGATTTGATGAAGTAATTAAATAATAAATATGTAAGTTACATTAATTCTGCTCTGCCACTGGCTTTCCATTTGGTTAAATGCATTCCTTTGTTTGGGGAGCATACATGAGTGTGATTTTACCAAGCTGTAAGGAGGAATGGTGATATATATATATTTTTCCAATTACTGGATTCTTTGGGGCACCCACATGACAATGCCAAGTTTCTACACTGAGTCCTGATTCCCTAGTGGAAAAGTGCAAGGACTACCCATAAATAAATAAATGCCCAGCCTTAAAAATCAATACAATGATCCCTGGGTTCCAATCAAGTGAACATTTTAGACAGCACTGTACATTCAGGTACTCCACTAGGCGCCAGGAAGAGAAACGGATCAGATTTCCGCATCCTTCATGAGATCAGAGTCTGTAAGTAAGACTGATGAGCAAGCCAAAATAAGATAAAATAAAAAGACAATACAATGTGATAAACGATATAACAGAGGCACCTGCTAAGTGTCAAAGGGGCACAGAAGAGGCATAAAATAAAAGAAGCCTAAAGTAAACTTTTAATTAGTTGCCAAAAAAGTCTTTGGTCTTCTCTGCCAAGATTAAGGCAGTGCTGCTCTGGGTCTGGTGCCTGTAGTCGTGGTCCCAGAGGAGCCAGAGTTCATCCTGAATCTTTTCCATGGATGGAAGCCCAGAGAAAGAGTTTAGTGGAAGTGAGAAGGTTCTGAAACTCCGACAGAAGGCCTAAGGGTCTTTACCCAACGATGCTGACGACGGCAGTTAAAGCGTGAAGCCAATTCCCCAGAGAAAAAAAGCCTTGCCCTTTAGTGAAGCTGCCAAAAACCTCCAAAGTTAACAGTTTGTACTCTGTCTTTCTGCAGACACAGAAAAATGAGAGGGGAAATCTAAAGGTCATATCAGGGCCAGGAGAGCTTTCAAGCCTGGGCACTAAGACCAGCTGACCCAACATTAATAGAGATATTAAAAATATACAAACATAAGGAAACCACGTTTGAAAATCACCATGGGAGGGTTTAGATGCATGTGAAACAAGTTATATGATAGAGCATTTGGCAGCCATTATAAACATAAATAATTTTAAGGACATAGGAATTCCTTATGACATTCTAAATAAATAAAGCAAAATAACCAGCCATTATGTTAAAATTTTTGGCACCTATTATATATAGAATTATGTATGGAAAAAGACTTGTACCCCCAAGCTCTCTAGGCAGCATAGATAAAATGAGGCATGCATAAATCCCCATGTGAAATATGCAAGATGATGAACACTGTAGGGAAAGAAATTAGTGGAAGAGGTTTTTTTGATTTGGGGGTTTTTTTTAACTTTTTTAAAGTTTTTTTTTTAATTTTTAGTTAAAAAAATTTTTTTCCGGTTAAAATAATTTTTATTTAAAAATAAGAAAAAACCTCCAAATACCAGCACCTTAACACCACCATGCTGACCCCACCATCACACATGGCATTGCTATAGCCTCCTGCTCTGTGGCTGATGCTAAGTTCCTTGAGGGCAGGGAGCATGACTAGTTTGTCTCTGAATTCCTGGTGCCTGGAAGTAGCCCGACACCTAAAAGGTACTCAGATGGGGGCTTCCCTGGTGGCACAGCGGTTAAGAATCCGCCTGCCAATGCAGGGGACTTGGGTTTCATCCCTGGTCCGGGAAGATCCCACATGCTGCCGAGCAACTAAGCCCATGTGCCACAACTACTGAGCCCACGCGCCACAACTACTGAAGCCTGCACACCTAGAGCCCATGCTCTGCAACAAGAGAAGCCATCACAATGAGAAGCCCACGTACTGCACTGAAGAGTAGCCCCCGCTCACCACCAACTAGAGAAAGCCCGCGTGTAGTAAGGAAGACCCAACGCAGCCAAAAATAATGAATAAAATGAAAAAAAAAAAAAAAAAAAGTGCTCAGATGATGTTTGTTAGATGAACAAATGTGAAGGCACAGGAAGAAATGGAATTTTTTAACAAAGTAAAAGGGCATTCCAAGAAATGTTGGGAAGTTAGCTCCTTCACTTCCGGAGAAAGGAGGAGAATGAAGCAGGAATGCAAAATACTCTTGTGAACAGCAATACAACGGGCAGAGTGGGAGATGGGGGCACTCCTGAAGGGAGAGGAAGAAGGTAGGAAAGATGGGCCGTGTATGGAGAGCTAAACCTGTGCATCACTCTTTCCTCCTCGGAACCCCCCAAGGTAGACATTGCCTTCATTTCCATTTTCAGGTAAAGAAATTAAGACAAAGGAACAGGACTAAAAACATAACATTCACAAATGGACATGTGGAGATTTGAAAACAGGTCAGTTGGCTTCGAACTCAGAAAAGTCTACCCCTAAAGGGACTTTGAGAAGCTAGCGAGCATGGTGTGGGGTGGCAGGAGGTGGGGACCAGACTTTCTTATTGAAGGGATGTTGAAGTACAAGCCTGTGTACTTCAATCCTAACCACACAGAGGGAAGCTCTCTCTGTATTGGGAAGAGCCAGGCAGGAAATCTCAGCACGAGCCTATGGCCTTGACTATCCCCTGCTTCATCAGTACATAACAGGACAAGTTCATGTCAGAAGATGGAGAAGAAAAGAAAGGTGGATCTGCTTGCACCAAAGGAAACCAAGGGGCATAAACAACGACAGCAGCCCCCAGAGAACATGATCCATACAACCTCTTTCATGCAACTCTGGTATGGAAACTACCATGAGCCAACTTTAAATTCACTGCAGGGTGTTGCACGGGGAGTACTCATGGGGTCTTGCTGAGTCTGCCTGTGTCCTGTAGCCTTTGACTAAATGCCCACACTCCTGCCGGCCCAGCTTAGCCAGCAGCCCAGCACCATCTCTGGAATTTGCAAACCAGAGCCAAAGGAAGGTGGCATGCGTCTGTGAACAAGAACTGTTATTTTCTCCGGAGTTCAGAAGATCCCTGAAAGTCCTGTCCCTCCCCGGGGATCCTGGCAGTCCAGAAGATTCCTGAGAGGAAAATTAGCAGCTCATGTGAGATAAGCAGGTGCCAGCTGAGATAACCAAGGGCTAGATTATTGAGGGTATTGTTTTCCTGCTGCGCTTCAGGGCACTGAAGTCGGAGGCACAGATTTAATAAACAAGAAGAAGAAGAATCAATTTCACAAGTATTTTGAACTGCCTGCTATCTGACCACACTGGTCTAGGTGGTGAGGATACAGGTGAACAGAACACGCAAAGTGCCTGCCATGGTAACATCCTCCTGGTGGGAAGAGCTGATGTCCTTGGGGATAATACTAGAGTTTCAGGGAGCGCTCCACCTGCAACAGACACACCCTGGGCTAGGTCCTTCTCATGCATGCCTCATCCAACCCGTCCACTGTCACACAGTTGCCAAGTGGGAGAGCCAGAAATCAAACCCAGGCCTCCAGATCACAGAGCTGGGACCCTCAGCCACTGCACACACAGCCCTCATCTCTAAAGGAATCAGCATTCATTTGAGAGAGGGTTTTGTGATTCACGATACTTGTTGACCCTCATCGTAGTGTGGAATCCTTGGCATCAGCATTCTGTAAGCTGGGAATAAATACCTGTGGCTTGTCAGGGGAATCACATGAGAGCCCCAACGCACATCAAGTTGGCATGTTCTGGGTGTTCATCCAGGCTCCCTCAGTCACAAGCTCTTAGCAGCAATGGTTCAGATGATCCCATGCCATTTATGTCAAAATCGTGAACATCCAGTGCATATATCGGTTTTCCAAAATGTTCTCCACAGAATTTTATTCTGCAAGATGCTTCTCAAAGAACTAAAAAAAGGCAGCTTGCATTTATTAAGCTCTTACTGGGTACCAGGCACTGTGCCAAACACTTTACACATTTTAACTGTGAGATAAGATAAGCACCATTACATTTCCATTCTACAAATGCAAAAACTGAGGCCCAAAGAGGTTGACAAAATTGTCCAGGGTCGCACATCTAGTGAATGGTGGAGCCAGGATTCAAGTTCAGACTGGCCAACTCTAGAGCCTGCCCTCTTAACCACTACAGATAGTACTATCCAACATTGGAAACTGCCATATGTGTCCTTCTTGGAAATTCCCAAAGCACGTTAGCATATTAGGTAGACCAATTACTGATCACCAATATCTGAAAATTATATAACAGCAAAGAAGGCACGTGACAAACAAATAATCAGCAAATAATAAATAAAATAATTACATGTGTGCCTGAAATAGAAAATAAATAATGGGGGGCAAGAGATAGGGGAAGCCACTTTAGCTAGAACGGAAAAAAACTCCTGGGAAGACATTTAGGCTGAGAACTTCCTGAAAAATAATAGAGAAAAAACAATAAAACTGAAAGATGACTCTTTGAAAACAGTATCAGTAAAACTGATAAATTTAGACAGACTGGTCAAGAAAGAGAGGAGACAATAGCAGAAATAAAATAGAGGGCATCACTACAGACCTTTCAGATATTAAAAAATAATAAAGGAATATAATGAACCACTTAGAATATTTTGATAACATAGATGAAATGGACAAATTCCTTGAAAGACACTCTTTGGTGTTTTGAGACCAGTTTCAATGGAGGGAAGACTGCTACTCCAACAAGCAATTCTCATACGCCAGGAGGGTTTCAACTCAGTTCAATTCAATTCTGATATTATCTACCCAAAGGTACCATCAGATTCCATGGATAAAGGGTCCAGTCTCACAAGACTGCCCCCACCCCCACCTTCAGACACCAGTTACAAGCCCAGGTTGTTACCTGTACTTCTGACAGACTGGCTATAAATCAGAGGTTCCCATGACCACCCCTCTCCTCAGGTTCGATTAATTTCCTAGACCTATTTATAGAACACACAGAAACATTTCACTTACCAGTTTATTACAAAGCAGATAATTCAGGAACAGTCAGATGGAAGACATGCACAAGGCAATGTATGGAGAAGGAGTACAGAGCTTCCATGCCCTCTCCAAACACACCACCCTCCCCGAATCTCCATGCAGAAGCTCTCTAAACCCCATCCTTTTGATATTTTTATAGAGGTTTCATTACATAGGCAAAATTGATTAAATCACTGGCCATTGGCAACTGATTCAACCTCTAGCCCCTCTCCCCCTCCTGGAGGTCTGGAAATGAGACAGAAAGTTCCAACCCTCTAATCACATGGTTGGCTCCACTGGCAACCAGCCTATTCTTAAGTGCTTTCCAAAAGTCGCCTCATTAACATAACAAAAGATACCTTTATCACTCTCAACATTTAGGAAATTCCAAGGGTTTTATGAGCACTATGCCAGAAAGTGGAAGACCAATTATATATTTCTCATCATAAATCATGATATCAAAGACACAAATTACCAAAAATAATAGAATAGAAAACCTGAACAGCCCTGTATCAGTTAAAGAAATTGAATTTATAATTTAAAACCTTCCCACAAAGAAAACCTCAATCCCAGATGCCTTCCCTGGTGAATTCTATCAAACATTTAAGGGGAAAAAAAAAACCCCAATCCTATACAAATTATTTCATAAACCAGATGAGGAGAGAACATTTCCCAACTCATTTTATGAGGCTAGTATTACCCTAATTCCAAAGCCAGGCAAAGCCATCATAAGAAAAGAAAACTATAAACCAATATCTTTCATGAACATAGATGCAAAAATGCCCTGTAAAATATTAGCAGATCAAATCTAAAAATATGTCAAAAGACAATGCATCATAACCAAGTGGCTTAATCCCATGAATGTAGGCTGAGGTGGATAAGTCAATGAATATTTTGAAGACAAAACCAACAGGATTTGCTGAGGGACTAGATGTATGAGGTAAGGTGAAATTATGTAGCAGGGTCTGGATACGTGATCACAAAACCCACTCCATTTTCTTCTGAGGCACACATGGTCCATACAAAATCTCCTAGGCTCCTCCCCTTCTATAGCTCAATACAGATGTGCCCAGTGGCCTTAGAGTCCACATATTGAAGATGGCAGAGCCAGAAGATAAAAGAAACCAAACCCCTAAATTTACACTTGGCAAAAAACTGCCCTCTGAACACAAACATCCACATTACACTTCAGGTGAGTAAGAAATAAATTTCTACTGCATTAAGTCCCTGATATTTGAGGGTTTGTATGTTACAGTAACTTTCTTAACCTTTTAATCCAAAAAGAAATCAAGAAAAGCTAGTTTACTGGCTTGACCAATTAAGTGGAAATAAGAGTACTCTTCCTTCAGCTCTTAAAAGAATTAATTAAATTTACTGGACATTAGCCAGTTTGGGGGCTCTCAAGAGGTGAGTTTAATTGTTTCAAAGAGGAACCTATGCTGAGAAAATCATGAGAAATATAAAAATTTATGCACAAAGATGTTTATCACCATGTTATTTATATTAGTAAAACTTTCCATGAAAACAACCAAAATATCCACCATTAGATAAGTAGTTAAATAAGCACCATGATGATATGATCATATTAAGGCATTAAAAATGATGCTTACAGAGAATTTGATAAAAAAAAAAAAGCAGACACGAACTTCATGTTTAAATTTTTCTCAATTATCAATATACATTTATTGATATTTATATGTTTCTGTATGTGTGTACATAAACACACACACACGCATACATACATATACACACTGCTATGGACTGAATGTTTCTGTCCCCCCAGAATTCATATGTTGAAAACCTAACACACAAGGTGATGGTATTAGGAGGTGGGGCCTTTGGCAGGTGATTAGGTCATAAGGGTGGAGCCCTCATGAATGGGATTAGTGCCCTTATACAAGAGATCCCAGAGAGATCCTTCCCGGTTCTGCCTTGTGAGGACACAGGGAATACAGCACCATGAATAAGGAGGCTTGACCTCAGGAGACACCAGATCTACCGGTGCTATGATCTTGGACTTCCCAGCCTCCAGAACTGTGAGAAATAAATGTTTGTTGTTTATAGGTCAGGCAGTTTATGGTATTTCTGTCATAGCAGGTTGAAGAGACTAAAGCACATATATACACACACAAATGTACACATACATAGAAGAAAACTGAAGGAAAAATACTTTTGTGTTTAATACATGTGACAAGATTATTGATAATTTTAATGTTATTCTATATTCCCAAAACAATGGGCATATAACAGTCTTGGGATCAGATAAAAATAAATACAACAAAGATTATTTTCAATTTTTTTTTTTAAAAGAAGATTCGTTTTTTGGGGTTTTATTTATTTATTTATTTATTTATTTTTGGCTGTGTTGGGTCTTCTTTGCTGTGCACACGGGCTTTCTCTAGCTGTGGCGAGCAGGGGCTACTCTTCGTTGTGGTGCGCAGGCTTCTCCTTGCTGTGGCTTCTCATTGCAGAGCACGGGCTCTAGGCGCACAGGCTTCAGTAGTTGTGGCTCACGGGCTCTACAGCGCAGGCTCAGTAGTTATGGCACACGGGCTTAGTTGCTCCGCGGCATGTGGGACCTTCCCGGACCATGGCTCGAACCCGTATCCCCTGCATTGGCAGGCGGATTCTTAACCACTTGGCCACCAGGGAAGTCCCTATTTTTACATTTTTAAAAGACCATCTCATGACCTTGAAGAGTACAGTCTTGAAGAATGAAGAACACCTTAAGAAGGAGAATTGGTTCAATCATCAAACTACACCCCAGGACTTCATGGGACTGTGCTCTGCAATGCCGATGCTGAAATACGCTCTCAGGAAAGCCCCACAGGGGAACTGCTTGGCTACTTGAGAGAGAGTTGAAGGGGTTGTTTTCCATTTGCCCAATGGGGTATGGCTGTGCAAAGCCGAGAAAACTCCAGACGTGGAGGTTCCAGCCTGGATGAAATGAACCAAATCAAGCCAAGCAGAGAGCAGAGGCTGCCGGCCCATCGCCCACAGAGGAATCATGACCTTTGAAAGCCAATTGTGTAAACACGGGAGAGGGAAGAGGAAGATGTATCCTGTGTCCCCAGCAGTCCCCAGGCACCTGCCACATGGATCCCAGGATGTCCACAGCTAGTTTGTCTTGGGAAGTTAAGAACACTGCCCACTCAACCAAAATAAGAATGACTTCTGCAAACAGTTATGCATCCACTGATTCCTCCAACAAGTATTTCCAAAGCCTAATCTAGACCCTGTGCTCAAAGCTCTAGTGATCTCACCCAGGAATCACAAATTAAAGTGTCCTACAGGAGCCAAGAAGAAGCAACAGTGGCAAAATGGAGAATTCATGCTTCATTTGATGGGGCAAAGTCAGCCCCCGCCCCGCCCATGCATCAAACCTGCACATTGTTTTTAAAACTTTTTTGTTTAGGGCTTCCCTGGTGGCGCAGTGGTTGAGAATCTGCCTGCCAATGCAGGGGACACGGGTTCGAACCCTGGTCTGGGAGGATCCCACATGCCGCGGAGCGGCTGGGCCCGTGAGCCACAACTGCTGAGCCTGCGCGTCTGGAGCCTGTGCTCCGCAGCAAGAGAGGCTGCGATGGTGAGAGGCCCGCGCACCGCGATGAAGAGTGGCCCCCACTTGCCGCAACTAGAGAAAGCCCTCGCACAGAAACGAAGACCCAACACAGCCATAAATAAATAAATAAATAATTTTAAAAAAAAAACAAAACTTTTTTGTTTAAATATTTCTTATATAAAAGTAAGGGGGTTATTTTCATTTAAAAAATCCCAATTTCCAGTTTTCCCTGAAAAATTGGACAAGCTGACAACAATGGACCCACATTTCCAGGTAGCGTTAATCAGTTCACTTGCCTTTTTTCACTTATTTATAATTCTCAGCTGGTTCCTTTAATTTTTTGAGTTTGCAGCCCCTACTATTGATGTTCCCTTCTGCTTCAAATGTGGGGCTTCCAATCCTCTGCTGGAATTGTGTGCAAAGGAAGAGTAACCCAGCCCTGAGTGAGAGTCTAAGAGGATTTTCCTTTGAATAAAGCACATAGACTTTGAGACTGTTGTTTGGATGATCTAAGATTTTTTTTTTCTCAGCTTACTTTGTGATTTCCTTATAGGTTCAAGATGCTAGACAACTGGTCTCCAGAAACCCTGCCAAGTCTCTTTATTGAAGCTACTTGTTTTATCACCAACTTAGTATTTGTTTGCATATGTGTTTTAATTTGTAGGTAGTACGAAAGACACTTGAAAATGTCTCACAGAGACAGTAGCTCTTCTTTGTGTTCCCCCATCAAAAATGCCAGAAATCTATCTTAAGGAGGATAAACAGAGCATCCTGCCACGTGCACACCCAGGGACCAGCTCCCCCTGTAAATCATCATCTGAACCATCAGGCAAAGCTGCTGGGGTATCCATATTAATTACCATAGTCTGGCAGTTGTGCCCAGGTCAACAGCACCTTGATTTTATTATGCTGCAGGTGAAATTCACTGCATACCTGGTATTCCTGAGGCCTGACTTCTGCAACTGGATCCTAAGACTGGAAACGTCTTGTGTTAATATTGGGCCATGGGCATTGAGGGGAGACACAGTTTCCCAAAAGTATCCATTATTTCATATTCCAAGCAAATATTGAGGGTGGGAAACATGGGGCATAAATACTTAGGACTCTTTTTTGCCTTTTTTGAGAGTGACTGGAGGAAAGGGGAATGTCTCCGTTTAGGTTTTCTCTAAAGCAGACACTGAGATAAGAAATCACGGGAATGTGGTTTAGTTGGGAGGTGACCACAGGTGATGTAGTAGGAAAGTAAGACAGGAAGGGGAAGGAAGCCAACACAGGTGCATTAATGGGAGGGTTACTGCTGGGGCAACTGGGACTCAATCCCACAGGGGACCTTCTGACACTCAGTGGAGAACATGCCTCAGTATTGTCTCCTTGAGCCATGAGGAAGCCAAGATATCTATACACCACCTTCTGCTCCCCATGGTTGAGGGTGGCTCTGGGGAGCATTTAGTCCCTTCCACTTCTGGTCTGCCATATGCAGGAGCCAAGCACAATCCTATGGCCAGAGAAAGCCCTTAGGCACAGAGGTACCCATGCTCACGGTAAGGAGCCATCAGTTTTGGGAACTGTCCACCTAAGCTTCATATGACCCTCAGGGTGGGCCAAGACGTTATGGGCAGGGCACCAACAACACAGCTAAAAGGGATATTCTGGCTCACCCAACTTAAAAAAAACAGTGGTAAAGCTGACTTCGTGCACAGCTGAATTCAGGGCCCAAAATCTGTCATCAGGACTTAGGTGCTCTCCTTCTTTCTACTCTGCCATCTTCTGGTTGGCTCCAGTCACTGCCTCAAAGTGGAAGGAAGATGGCGACAGTAACTTTATTCCCTACATCTTTTTAGATTCCCTTATTAATTGGAAATACCATCTTTTTCCCCAAGAGCACTTACCTTTAGAGATACATACTGAAAAATATATAGATGAAATGACACAATGTTGAGAATCTGCTCCAAAATAATCCACTGTGGTTGGTGATATAATAAATCAAGATTGTCCATAAGTTAATAAATGCTGAAGCTGGGTGGTGGATACATGAGTTTCCTCTGTGTATTATTATACTGTTACCTCTATTTTTGTGCATGCTGGAAAGTTTTTATAATAAGAAGTTAATTTTGAAAAAAGGATCTCTTTCACTCAAGTTTGAGCTAAAGTCTGATTTCATCTCATCGGCTATTCCTGGGCCACTTAACCATCCCTGAACTATTCACTGTGACCAGGGGAATATAATCACCCCAGTGACCCAGGCCTGAGCCATATGCTCCACTTCTGAACTGGGGGAAATCTCCACAAGAAGCTCAGGGGCCACAGCAGGAAGGGACTTAAAAGAGGTTAATCAGATACAATTGCCAGAAGAATGTTCAAGAGTGTGAGGTGCAAAATATAGGGTTCCACTGTATAAGAGGACTGGAAATAAGAGTGGACATCGGGTATCTCTGCCCATCCAGCACTACTTTCCAGGGATTACAAAGCTTTTTGCAACAGCTTTCCAGGTTTCCCTAAAGAACTGTCCCTCTCTACCTCTCAATCCATGTGCATTGGGAACCCCTCATTGCATCAATGCACATGTGACCTGGTCCAGCCAATGAGAGGCAGGCTATGGTGACTGGTGCAAGGATGTGCACATGACACCAGACTGGCCAATGAAACTCAACCCTGGGACATTCTCTGGAGCCCTTCCCCCTGAGGTGGCTCAGCTGAAGGATGAATGTCTGCCCCTGCCGGTGACATCTTTGCCATCACTTGGAAGAGTGTCCGCCAAAGAATGTCTGACATAGAGGAAAGCGGAACCAAGAAACTGAGAAAAAGAGGTTCCTGATCACATTGTCGAGCATCTGTACTCAGCCCTGCTGGAGACCAAATACCCTGAACGTTTTAGTTATATGATCAAATAAATATCTCTTTTTATCTTAAAGCTCTCTGAGTTGGACTTCTGACAGTTAGATCCCTGGCTAATAAAGTATGATCACCCCCAATGCAGTACTTGGAATTCGTCCTGCCCTGACATCAGCGTAGAGCTGGGGATACAGTTTTACGAGCACGTATGTTGTAATTTTCAGGTTAACAAGTAAAACCTTGTTTGAATGTGTGCTTCTAAAGGTGTGAACAATATTGCTCATTCTTTCATGCCCTCTGCAGACATTTACTGAATGCTTTATATGTGCCCAACCCTGTGCTAGGTACTGGGGATAGAGAAATTAACTATGCACCATCCATGTCTCCAATCCTGGTAGAGGAGAGAAGAAGTGCAAAGAGAGACAGACTGCTGAACACAGAGACCTGGCTTCTCACCTCAGCTCCCGCTCAAACTGCACACAGAGGAGGACTCTATGCAAGACTCCCCCCACGTTGAAGAAAGAACTCTACATCAACAGGCTCCTAGGGAATTTTCGTGACCAGAGAGTATCAGAGAGTTTGAGTCAAGATGAGCAATTCAATATCGATTCATTCTGTCTGATCAGAAACCATCAGGAGTCTAATTTTCAGTGGGAAGTGAGCATAAATAAAGTGATATCCAGGCCGAGGCTCTTAAGAAGAGGGCATGCCTTCTCCTTATTCTTTCTTCTGCTAACTGGTTAACAGAGGACAGTGAGATCTTGGGGATTGGAAGAGCCACAATGTGGCAGAAGCCTGGGTCCCTGAATCACCATGTGGAGGAAAGTCGTTCACCAATCAGGAAGACTGTTACATGAACAAGAAACAAACTTTTACTGTGTTAAACCACTGAAATTCTGGGGTTTTTTTAATTACAGCCTCTACCATTATCTTTACGTACTTTGAATTAGAATGTGCTTCACCCATTCCTCACAAATGGATATCTTTGCTGTTCTTCAAAACCAAGAGGAAGGGATGTTCCAGCTTTATTTGATAAGCTGTTCTCATTAGTATTTTCCAGGAATCTGTTAATGCCTACAAGTCAGAGTCTGTGCTTTATTCATTTCTATAGCTTCCACACATTTCACAAATAGTAGATTTAACAGGAAAGGAAATAACTTGTTCAAGGAAGGAAGGAAGGCTTTCTTTTTGACTAACCCAGTGCTAGGGGCCATTTCACCACAGAGGACATTTGGCAATGCCTGGAGACATTTTTGGTGTCACAACCGGGGATTATTACTGGCGTCTAGAGGGTGGAGGCTAGAGATGCTGGAAAACCTCCTACAATACACAGTACAGCCCCTACAACGAAGAATTTCCTGTTCAAAATGTCCATAGTACTGAGGGTGAAAAGCCCTGGTGTAACCTGAGGTCACCTCCCCAACTTGATCAATTAATCACTTCATCGCTTTTTCTGGCCTCCTCTTACTGAACTCTGCTGGGTCCTGATGCCAGTGGACACTTTTCTCAGCTTCCTAATTCATGAAACATTAATTTTCTGGATGTGTCTTAGAATTCTGCCTCCTGATTAAAGTTCTCTCTTTTTTAATTCATTAAGTGAGAGAGAGAGAGTGTGTATGTAGGTGGGTGGATGGGTGGGAGGTGAGCAGACCAGAAAGACTCCACATTTAAACACATGGGAAAACAGATCTCCTATCTGAGATACACCCATGATGATCTCTCTTCTTTTTCCTCCCTCTTCCTATGCAGGTGTTTTGGGTTGCCAAAGAAAGAGACCCATCCCAGTTAGTTCAAGGAAAAAAAAAAACAAACCTGTTTATTTGTAAGGACACATGCAGACTGCCACTGGAAAACCTCTGTATTCTTATCCTCTCTCTGTCTCTGTCTGTCTCCCCCTCTCCATGGTCTCTTCTTTCTGCCTCCCTCTGGAGTCTTCACCCTACTGTCCCCACCCACAGACTTCCCTTGATCAGCTTCTGGCCGCATCCCTTCAGCTCCCGTATCAACTAGGCTAACTGGAAAATCCTATCCGATTTCTAACACAAAACCCCACACTCAAGTTCTTTTCAAGCCCAGCCACAAAAGTCATCGGTCATCAGACAGTCTGTGGATTGACTGCACTTCAATTAGTGCAAAACCCTGGTCAAACCAGCCCTGCATAGGAAGAAGGGGCGGAGTCTCAGGAAGCAGGGGCTATGAGCTGGCAACCATGACAACTGGCCTCCCTGGTACACTCTCTCTCACATGCTCCTACCCTTTGTCCCAAGTGATGACAACCGTGGAGTTAAACTGAGCTACCAGCAGGATGAAACTACCTCCAAGGCCCCAAGAGGTCACCTAATCATTTTGCCCCTTGTATGGGCTTGCATCCCTGCTGAGGGACGGTCGCCCACCTTGTCTGGGAATACTTTTTTAGAGGATCCCAACTCTTGGTCCTCAGTCTCAGCAGCTGTGAAGGGGAAGGAGATGGGGCTTTTCAGAATAACATTTAGATTACCCCACAGATAGCCTCCTCCCCCGGAATCGCTCACAACAACAGCATCCAGCAGGGCCCACACGTCTCGTTCTGGATCCCTGTGACTCTGGAAATCAGGCAGCTCTCAAGAAACCCTGGAACACAAAGGCAGAAGCTCATCCATTGCTATATCACCAATGCAAGAGGCTTCCAACGCAAGCACGGTCACAGCTGGGTCCAGCCGCACTTGGCGGGGTTTCCAGGCCACTCTGCCTGAGTTGAAATCATTATGCTGTTTCTTTCATTGCACAGGAATGTGGGGGTCTCTCTAAACTATGGCTCATAGCAAAGCACACAGGCAGACATGACGAGAAACCTGTTCTCCCTGGGAGAGGAGGGAGAGCAAATGCTGAAACTTTCGACACTTGAATACAACACCAGCCTTGGCGAATTTTACTCAGTATGAAAGATTTCAAATAATGGGAACACTGTCAGGCAAAAAGAGAGGTGAAAAAAGCAGGATGTGCATAACATCTCACATAACCCTAAAAACAAGAGGGAAACATGGTTTAATTAAAATAAAGTAAAAGGTTGCTTCTAGGCTCCTGGAAACCCTTTTCAGAAAAACTTCATGTTAGACGAGCCTCAGTCCAGTCCAGCTGGAGTTCATTCAATGCCCTTTCTTTTGGACGCTACCAGCTGTGAAATGGGTAAACTATTGACAAATATGTTATTTTTCCAACTGCACCCATACTCGAGAGCTTAAGCAGCAAAATCCCCTAATAATACTTGGCCCCAAGTCAGAATGTGTTATACACCTCCTGTAGCCAGAGCCAAAAAGCTCAGAAGAAACCTTGGCACCCTGCAAAAGGTCCCTTTTTAGCATCAGCTGTCCCCTTGGCAGTCTGTTAAAGCTGGAGGAGTATTAATCCAAGTGAAATCTCTTTCAGGAGACTCTTAGTAAGGAAGCTATAAGAGGGGGGTAGGAGGGGATGGCTGCAAAGTGCAGGAACACTGCAGCAGGTTAGGCTACTCAGAAGGAGCTATTTTCTCCCAGATCCTGTAATTGCCTGGAGCATGTGATCTTCTTGAAGGTCATTAAAGACATGCTGCTGTCAGATTCCTCCCAGAAAGTTTATGCTTTGATTAGTTTCCTGATGCTTATTTCCTAAAAGGCTCTTTTTGTCCCTCAAAAGAACAAAATGAAGAGCATTAAAAATGTTTTAAAAGGAATTAGATGAATAACCTGCTACATGTAGCTTGGCGAGATGAAAGGGAACAGCAAAGGTGAAAATGGCGCCGGCTTTCTTGGGGTCCGCTGCTAGGTGGACGACGCACGGGCAGCATATCCCCTCCCCGAAAATGAGGCGCCTCAGAGGTACACGACGTCAATCGTCTTCTACACCACCGCTCAGCCTTTGACTCGAACACAACCACTTACATCATTGGTAAACCCCACGTAAGCTTCCTGTGGCCCTTGGGGCGTTTATAGATCCCGAAAGGTTAAAACAAAACCAAAAAAAACCACCTCTCCTTATCTGTAAGGATTCAGCTGTCTAAGGGAACATCTACAAGGACTCAGTGAGATAAAGAAGTAGAGCTGAATAACTGCCCAGTGAGTGACAATGATTAAACATATATATAGCTCACAATGCCAGTGTTTCGAATCAAAGAAGGAAATCAAAGTATTTCCCCCAACACAATAAGATGGAGCCAGTTTCTCTTGGATCAAAGGCCCCTTTTGTCCTCACCATATTTGCAGATGTGTGAGTCACAGGCAGACCTAATGCGGTCATTACCTTCCCCATCTGTAGAGACGTTATTTGCCAAAACTTCACCTGCAATATGGACACCTTCAGCCATCCTAGCTCAGGGGCTCCCTGGTCACTTAGATGTAATACTATGGCAATAGTGTCCTGCAGACAGCAGCTACCTCTTTTTATTATTTTTTTTAAAGCCCTGGATCAACTTTGTAAGCTCAATTTGCTTTTATTTTTGTTGAAGGTACTAAATTAATTTGTCATCAGTCATCCCCCCAGCAAAGGAGGCAATGGCTCGTTAATGCCATAATTTGTAAGATATTGAAACTGCAGGTTGTCTCCGAAAATCCACATGCCCTAAATCTCCAGCTTTTGACTTTGGGAATATCACACTTATTTCACAACCACACAGCTTCTGGAGCAGCATGTCTCAAACTTTACCACAGACTCAAATCACTGGGAGACTTTGTTTAATGTAGATTCTGACCCAGTCAGTCCGGGGCGGGGGCCTGAGCGTTGGTATTTCTAACAAGTTCCCAGGGGATGCTGAAGCTGCTGGTTCCCGGACCACACCTTGAATAGTGAGGGCCTGGGAAAGCTTTACTTAACCAGTTAGTAGATACGCGGTGGTTGAGCCCTCAAGCTCTGAAGTCATATTACCTGGGTTTATTGCCAGTCTCTGCTATATACCCTTTCTAACTTTCCTTGTGCCTCAGTTTCCTCATTTGCAGAATGGTATGCAAAATAACAGCAAAAATAGAGTTGCCATGAGGATTAAATGCAGCAGGAGGTGTAAGACTCTGAGCACAGCACATGGCACGTAATAAACAGCCAAGATGTGAGCTCCTGCTGCTGTGGTTTCCTCTCACAGGTCCCTTGGGTCCACTTCCCTCCCGGCCAGAGGAAACTCAGGAGAGTCCCCAGAGACAGAGGATATGAAATTGAAAGTTTCTGACTCTCACAGTGCAAACTACCAGCTTAGTCTTTTTAACAAGTAAGGTCTTGTCAGCTCATTCTACCATTATAGTTTGAGAAGGGCTGTGTATGCATGTTTTCCAAAAGCCAGGCCATGTTGTATGGTGGAAAAAGAATGTGGGTTTTGGAATCAGGCAACACAGTGTGCAAATTCGTCTCTGACAGCCTCTATTTACTCACCTGTAAATGGGGATAATAAAACCTACCGTACAGGGATGCTGTGTGGATCAGGGATAATGTATGCAAAGTGCCTGCCCCACATGCAGTAGGCACTCGATAAATGGAAGCTGTTATTATTATGTTACCATCAAAATTCCATACGCACAATGACAAGCAGGAGAGGAAACCAACATAACTGGCAACTTAGTCTGGATAATGCTTTGATCATCCAGGAGAACAGAAGCTATTTGCTAACCTGAAATGGATGATAAATGAGGACAAGATTGCTCAGTGCTTGGGTGCAGAGCTTTTCCGTGGCCTTAGATACAGGGGATTGAAGTTACTGGATGCAACAGGTTTTTCCATGTGGCCCACAATATTGTGAAGTTGGCCCATGTGTCAGCTGCTCTACTAGACATTCAGTGGTGACCCAGACAGAGGCCCCACCCTCAAGGAGTGCCCACCTCATGGAGGAGATAGAATCACATAAATGAACAGATAGAAGTTAGAGCTGTGTAAGGCTCCTGAAGGGCACGCTCCTAAGAGAGCAGTTAACAGGATTTCACAGAAGGCCTCTCCGAAAAAAGATATTTAATCTGAGTTTTGAAGGATAAGAAAAAGGCAATCAGGTGCAGAGCAGTGGAAGAGCATTCTCGGCAGAGGGAACCGTGAGTGAAAAGGCTCTGGGGTTAGAAACAAGGAGGAGGAGAATGGTAGAAAATGAAGGCAAGAAAAGCAGGTGGCAGCCAAATCACGCAGGGCCTGGCAGTGAGGATACTGGATGTCATTCCAAAGACCATGGGATGCCAATAAACAGGGGATGCCACACATCTGTCCTACAAACCCTAGATTGAACACTGAGGGAATCAAGCCCCACGGTGGCTTGAGACCATGGGGTCAGGACTTGACTTCTGAAAGCCTTCTGCTTCCTACTGCTTCCTACTAGAGATTGAAGGTCTTTGACCCTGGGGACACCACCCCAGTGTGGAATTTCTTAAAGCCTTTTGGATTCATTGCCAAAAGTGCAGGGGAAGCAAAGAACATGCGGCTTTATCTGCAAGTACCAGGAGGCACTGGATAGAGACACCCCAAACCCTTGTTAGGAGAAGTCAGAGCCTCCAGAGACAGTGCTGAGTAAACACAGCCTGTCCCTCCACCTCGGGCTCTGCGCTCCTAAGGAATAAGTACATCCCAGACGGAAATTGCCCCCGGCTGCCCCCGGCAGCCTCCCTCAATTACACAAATCCAAGACAGGACAAGGAGAGGCAGAAATTCTCCTCCAGTGAATCTGAAAGCCGAGAGCAAAGCAAGAGAGCTAAATTATAATCCCCATGCCGCGAGCAGCCAGAAGGAAGCACGGCTCCCCGAGTCCCCTGGTCCCCAACTGCTTAGCTAAGTCTGTCTACACAAGGCTGAGTGGCCAAGAGCAAAAGAGATGCCTTACCAACTACAGGGATGATTCAGACACCCAGGGACAGGAGAGGAAGGGTACCTTCTTCCTCTGCCAGGAATCTAGGCATGCTGCAGGAGGGGGCAGGAGATGGGGTAGGAGGAGGCTTGAGGCCAGTCTTTCCCTGTCCTCAGCTCACTAGGTAACAGCGAGTTCTCTCATACTCAGAACAGAGGAGGTCTGACACATTCATACCTGCAGGGGAGCCGGGGTGAGGACAAAATACGGACAAGGAAGCAGCCAAATCGCAGAAGGGAGGGGCCCAGACCTCCCTTCCCCCTGCCACCCCATGATTCCCACTAAAATGAAGTAGGAGGCCTCTGAGAAAGCCCCTTCCAAGTGCCCTGTTTTGCTTCCTTACCTGTGATTTTGCTTTCCTTAATTATAAAAGTAATTTGGAGTCTCTCTTAACACTTCTGGGTTCTCTGATTGTCTTGGTTATTTTATTTTTAATATTTTGTGTTATTAGTGGGTTTCAACATTTTCTCGGGGGTTTACTGACCTTTGTGTTTTTCTCCTCTAACCACTTGCTAATTTTCCTGGTCAGTTTTTCTTCTGGTGCATTTGCCTTTTTCTTAATTTGAAAGTAATCTTTTTATATGAACGATATTAACCCTGTGACAAACATTGCCAACTTTTTCCCCTCCCACTGGCTGATTTCTATCAATTTTTATGGCATTTCTTGAATTCTCTGAAAGGACCACAAAGCAGCCATCTAATTCTGCCAAAAATACTCTCTGCCTTTGAAATAGGGTTTCTAGAATCTCCGTGAATCATCTGCTCACGTGCCCAAAAATGTCTCAGAAATCCTTTGCTTTTATAAACCACACCATTTATAAACCAAACCTTCGGCACCAATCTACTCTTTTTCTGCCTGTGTAGAGGCCGTGACCAGATTTGGGAAACTTCTGAGTCACACTCTGAAGTGCTGAGGTCACCGTAAACAAAGGACAGTCTCTTGATGGTTTGGAGATGCCCTCAGTCACTATAAACACCAAAGCTCACACTCGTCCGCCCCACTCAACCCCTTTCATTCACCTCCATTCCTTTTAGTCTAAAAGACTTCCTGACAGCAACAGGTGCCAAGCATCCCTCACAGAAACTTCATTATCAAAACCTGACTGCACTGGTACAAAACGGAGGGGTCCTCGATGGTGTTTATTGACTACACGCTCAATGTGAATCACCTGTGAGCTGTGGCATCTGAAGAAACATGGAGCTCTTCATGCTCAGCATATGCTTTCTCACCCCCATACCTTTTTCAGGTGACCTTCCTCTACCTAAACAACACCTCCCCACTTCCATACGCCACCCAGGTTGGCCAACTTCTAATCATCTTTCCAATCTCAGCTTAACCATCACCCCCTCTTCACCAGCAGTCAGGCTGGAATAGGCACCCCTCCACCAAGAACCCTTAGTATCATTTCTAGCACAATTGTATAATTATGTATAATTGCCTGTTTACCTGTCTCCCCGGCCCTTGAAGGCTTGAACTGTGTCTTTCACCACTGCATCCCCAGCAATGAGCACAGAGCCAGGCTCATGGCTCACAATCAGTACATATTTGTGGAATCAATGGATCATTTCAAGTGTTAGACCCATCACTATCTGCAAAGGTCCATACCAGAAGTATGTATAAGAGTATTTAGCTCTTATACAGTGAAGAATTAAACCTTTCCCCAAAAGAGGGCTGGGCTTTCCTTTGGCTTCTCAGTAAGCCCTCGGAATGTTTTTGTTTGCACAGGGGACTTGACTAACACTGGATATAGTCTAACAATGGGATTTACGGTGGGGGCTTTGAGTTACATATATCAGCTCAACTGGGGACTGAAATCACTCACGTGGGCAGTCAACCATAGACCCCAATACTCGGAGCATCAAGGCTTAGCAAGCTTCCCTGGTTGCCACTACTGCACGCTGTTGTCACACATCCCTGCTGGGAAAGTAGCACCGTCCATGACTCCACGGGAAGAAGACAACTGGAAGTTTCCACGTTTGGAACTTTCCCAGACGCTGCCCTATGTGCCTCCCTTGGTCGCTTTTAGTCTGCATCCTTCACTGTAATAAACCATATTACAGTTTCCAGTGAGTTGTGTAAGTTTCTAGTGAATTATCGACACTGAGGGTGGTCTTGCGGAACCCAACATTTGCAACTGATACCAGATATGAGGGTGGTTTTGTGGACTGTACTCCCTCAACCTCACAGTTCCTCTCTCTTAAAGACACTCTGAGGGCAGTGGCTGTAATAAGAACTCACCTGGAAAATGTGAACCATAAAGGACAGGCCCGATGTATGGAATGTCAAGACTGGCAAAGCCATCACTGTGGATGCCTCATTCATTAAAACCAGCGTGGAGTGCGGCACGCTCCTCTCCACTGTCCCACCCCTCCAGGATGGAGATGGCAGCGCTCTCCAGGGAAGAGAATGAATCATGAGTGCCTGCCTGCTGCTCCCCCTCTCTCCGACAGATGACTGGGCAAAAATAGAAGAGAATTCCTTCTTTATAAATATCTTTACATGCTAAATGTCTCTAAAAAGCACCATGTGCCAAGCTAGTCTGTTAAGAAACAGATGCAGAACAGATGCAAAGGCCCATGAGGTAGCTGAAAAGTTAAAGAATTTTTATTCAACAAGAGGCAGAAAAAGTTTCTTGGGAGCATAAATATGATCAAGGCTGCCCAAGGCAACTGGAGAGCTATGCAAAGTCTGGCTCCCAGCTTGTAACACAGCATTTCTTACCATGTCATTTTCAAAGCATATATAAGTGTGTGTGTATGTGTTCCGTCCATGGCCACTCTTTATCCATTCATTTAACAGATACTTACTAAGCACCCATTATGTGAACAACTCTCTTCTTAGGATATAAGATACAGGGGTGACCAAGACTAGTAAGTTCCCTGCTCTGAATGGACACACATTGTGTCCCAATGGAAGGAGTCAGATAAAACATAAACAAAATAATGTTTAGATAGACCTATGCTACAGAAGAAAATAGAGCTGACAATATAGTAATGTTGAGCATGGAGGCCACCTGAACTTGAGTGAAAGGCCTGTGAAAGGCAGCAACACGGAGATAAAACTTGAATCATGAGAAGAAGCCAACCATTGGAAGATCTGGGGGAAGAAAATCCCAGGCAGAGGGGACAGCAAATGCAAAGGTCCTGAGGTGGTGCTCAGGATTGCTCCAGGAAGAGAAAGAAGGGACCAAAGAAAAGGAGAACAGGATTTGGTCTGAGATGTGATCAGAAGATTAGGGCAAGCCTTTTAGGCCATGGCAAAAAACTGATTTTAATTCTTGGTAAAATGGAAAGCTGTAGGAAGGTTTTAGTAAGGATGAATGTGATTAGATTTATGGGTTTTGCTGTCGTTCTTAATCACTCAGGCAGCTAGGTCATGCACTGACTGTAGGATATCAAGGCTGGAAACAGAGACCACTTTGGAAGTTGTTGCTGCCACTGACAGTGGTTCACATAGGGAGTCACGGTGGAGATAGAGAAATATTTTATGGCTACGTTTTGAAGGCAGAGCTAGCGGCACTTGCTGATGATTTGGACATAGCAGTTAAGAGAAAGAGAGAAATCAAAGATGACTCCTAGGTTTGTAGTTTGAACAGCTAAATGGAAAGTGGGGTCATTTACTAAGATAGGAAAGGTAGAAGGAGGCACAGATTTGGGGACACGCTAAAGGTGAGAAAACGAAACTCAGAAAAGCCACACAGCTGGGACATGGTGGAGGCAAGGTTTGAATGCTGGTCCCTGGGACTCCAAATGACAAAGCAAGCTGAATTTCCAAGGCTGGTTCAGAGAAGAGTTGAAGGAAAAATCACATCAGTCCCAGGCAAATTCAGGGCATGCCACACAGCTGATCTATTTTCAGCATCCACTCCTGTGAAGGCTACTTGTAGAATCACAGAATTAATAGAATTTTTGAGCTAAGCAGATCCTTAGGTTCAAAAGGACACCTGCATCTTTGCAAACATGATTCACAGAACATTCCCTGAGTAGGCAGATGGGTCAGGCTGCTGAGTAGCCTTTGCTTTGAATGGAGCTCCGGACACAGACCCATCGTCCAAACCATCCTTTCTGCTTCCTCCCCACTGTCAAAAGAAACAGGACATTATATAAACCTTCTGAAATGCCAAAAGGAGGAATTCTATATTTAACTCCCCTCCCAGCATCCAAACATCACATGAGGGAATGTTGAGGATCCAATTCAACAATATTGAGTAACAAGGAGATAACCCAGGGGACTCTCCCCTTCTCCCTTCTCCTCCACCTTCCTGTCTCCAGCCACCCACTGTCATATCTTCATTAAGGAAGCTCAGAAGTGGCTGGCGTGGCTCAGGCAGATCCCCGAGAAAGCAAACAGCTGGGGGAGTCTATTATGCTAATAGAGATGCTATTAACACTGGCATAGCTACCAGGCAGCTGGAACTCAGAGCCAATCACGGGCTCTTCCTCCCCTTCAGCAATCCCGAGAAGAAGTGTGGGGACTAAGGAATAAGAGGAAAGGAGGCAGCTTTATAAAAACCAATGCCCTCGAGGCTGGAGAAGCACATGAAATGGAACTTCAGCTACTGCATCTCCGAAGCTGAGACCTTCGTTAGAAAGGTGCTGATAAAAAAAAAGTCACGTCTATGAGACTGCAAGAGCTGGGATGATGGCAGGAGCCGATCAAGAAGGCATGCAGTGAGGCTCCTGAATACACTTACTGACCAGCTTGCATGCTGTAGGCGACCAGTAAATACTAAATACAGAGCCTGCTGGAGAACAGGTTTTAATGAGACCAGAAACAGCGTATAGAGTGGGCTGCCATGGTGAAGGGCCATGGAGACGCTAGGCAACCAGCCTCATCTCTGCAGGTCCTGTGTCCTTGACTCTCCCTGGGGTGTTCTCAGTTACAAAAAGAAAGCAGGGCTTCCCTGGTGGCGCAGTGGTTAAGAATCCGCCTGCCAATGCAGGGGACACGGGTTCAAGCCCTGGTCCAGGAAGGTCCCACATGCCATGGAGCAACTAAGCCCGTGCGCCACAACTACTGAGCCTGCGCTCTAGAGCCCCCGTGCCACAGCTACTGAAGCCCACATGCCTAGAGCCAGTGCTCCGCAACAGGAGAGGCCACCACAATGAGAAACCCGTGCACCACAACGAAGAGTAGCCCGCGCACAGCAACAAAGACCCAATGCAGCAAAAAATAAATTAATTAATTTAAAAAAAAAGAAAGAAAGCAAACCAACTCAGGGGAAATTCATGGGGACGTTGGAAGCTGAGGGAGCCCTCCCTGGCATGGCTCAGGTCTACTGCTCCAGTCTCATCATGAATTGTGGTTCATTCAATCAAAAAAAAAAGGAAAGGAAGGAAGGAAGGGAGGGAGGGAGGAAGGAGAGGGAAGGGAGGGAGGGAGGGAGGAGGGGGAAGGGAGGGAGAGAGAGAGGGAGAGGGAGAGGGGGAGAGAGAGAGAGAGAGGTCCCCAGGACAGAGCAATAAATAAGAGAAAGACTGAGGGAACCTCTACCCTCAGGGAGTTTCCAGGCCCCTAGGGGGGCAACAAGCATACTGGAATAGGAAAGTACCTCATGTTATAAACCCACAGAGGAAGAGCATTCATTCCAGCCGAGATCAGGGAAGACTTCCCAGGAGAAGTGGCTTTTGAACAGGAAATGAGGAATCATAAGAGGGTAGCCAATTTAAGAGGCAGAGAAGAGAGGTCCACATGGGGAACATGGTGTATGCAGAGGCTTGGAGAATCTGCTCTTCCCTTTGCTTGTAACATGCTTGTGCCCCTTATCTGCCATGGATCCTGTGTTCCTCCCCCCGATATCACTTTGCCTAGCGTTCTATAACAGGAAGAGTAATTCATCATGGTTATTAGTATTCTGATGTTTTGTTGTTACTACTACTACTGTTATCATTATTTTATTTATGAGCACTTAGTATGTGCCAGGCACCATGCTAAGCATTTTACCTACATTATCCTCTTTTTAGCCCCACGTCCCTATAAGAAAGATGCCACTATGATCTCCATTTATAGGTGAGGAAACTGAGGTCCAGAGAGGTGAAATAACTTGCCCACAGTCACATAGCCAGCAAAAGTGGCAAAGTTGGATTTGAGCCCAGGTAATATGACCCCAGTGCATCTAAATATCTGCTATACCACTTTCCACTAGGTCATCACACGTACCATATGTAGCAAAGCTTCACATTGAACTATGTCTTCATGGCTTTCCAATCTACCCATTTGCCCACTTCACATCCTTCAGCATTTATCATTCAAGAGTCCATAAACACTGGAACCAGCTGGACATGGGTAAATCCCAGACTTACTACTTACTAGCTCTATCATTTTAGGCAAGCTATCTGAACTTTTAATGCCTCAGTTGTCACAATCACAACATGGGGATAATAATATCTACATCCTGAAGGACTGCTTAAAAAATTAAACAACATAATATATTTAAAGAGTGTAGCAGAAGGCTGGCCCGCAGACTGTATTAATTTCCTATTGCTGCTGGAACAAGTTACCACAAACACAGTGGCTTAAAACCCTGCAAACGTACTATCTTAGAGTTCCGGAGATCAGAAGTCTAAAATGGGTCAGCAGGGCTTCCCAGAACTCCCCTCCCAGCCCTAGGGGAGAACCCTGCCTTTCCAACTTCTAGAGGTGGCCTGCATTCCTTGGCTCATAGCCACAGCACCCTAAGCTCTGTGTCCACTGTCACGTCTCCTTCTTTGACTCTCACACTCCGGCTTCCCTCTAAGTACCCTTGTGGTTACACTGAACCCACCCAAATAATCCAGGATAAGCTTCCCATCCCAAGATGGGAAGAGTTTTAACTTAATCACATCTTCGAAGTCCCTGTGCCACAAAAGATAACATACTCTCAGGTTCCAGAGATTAGAAGGTGGGTATCTTTGCTGGGCCTTTATTCTCCCTACCATAATCCACTCTCTGGCCCCCAAAGATTCACATCTGTCCCACGGGCAAAGTACCGTCACCCTATCTCCCACAGTTTCAACCTGTTACAGCAACAACTCAAAATCCAAACCTCTCATCCAAACCTCATCAGCTCAGAAATCCCAAATCTTATCATCTCAATCATCTAAATCAGGTATAATCCATCCTGGGGCAAAATTTCTCTCCATCTGTGGTCCTGTAAAACTAGGAAACAAATTATCTGCTCTCAAATTACAGTCATGGGAGAGGCATAGGATACCAGTTATAGCCATTCCTGATCTAAAAGGGAAACAAACAATGGAAAGAAAAAACCTAGTTACCACACCCAAGTAATTCTGAAATCCAGCTAGGCAAACAAACATTGGTTTCAAGTGTGGAGATAATCCTCTGTGTTTCATGACTGCCTTCAGAGTAATCCTTCCCTTTTCCCCGCGAGGTAGCATGTGTTTGCAGCCTAGTAGTTTAGCAGTATGTTTCTTGCCTGTAGAATTTTGGGAGTGTGGTCTTCTTTCATTTCATCCTCTCTCTGTTTCCTTCAGACCAAATTGGCAATGTTCCCACTAGTATGAAATTTCAAGAACCTTGTGGGTCTCCTGTGTATTTCATAGGGATTCATTCCATTAGACAAGAGGCTCTTCCACAGACCTTTTCTAAATAATCCACTCTATCCCTGGCTTCTGTTTAGATGGCTGAGAGTCACACACCTAATCTGTTTAAAGATCCCACAGTATGATCAAATACTGTGACATTTTGATCATTTCCAGGCACTAATAAAAGGTTATCCAGTCACATCCTTGGCTTTCTCTCCAGAGCAGCTTTCCTGACTGTGTCTCCTACTTTTAGTATCTTTTACAATTTGGATAGGCTGGGAATTTCCCAAGTCATCCTTTTTGCTTAACAGTCCTTCCCTCAATCTATCTCTTTCCTCTAGCATTTTACTAAAGGTAGAAAGAAGAAACCAAGCTGTACCTTCCACACTTTGCTTGGAAATTTCCTCAGCTAACTATCCAAGCTCACCACTTACAACTTCAGGTTTCCACACACCTGTAGAACACAATTCAGCTAAACTTCCTGCCACGTTATCCTAAGGATTCCCTTTCTCCAGCTCCTAATAACATATCCCTCATTTCCGTCTTAGCTATCCCTCACTGGCAGTACCTTTAACATTTATATTTCTACCAACAGTCTGTTGATAATGATTCAGGCGTTCCCTACGATGACATATGTTTTCTCTACGACACTTCTCACTTCCTCAGCGTCCTCAGTGGCAGAGGTGTTAGCATTCATATTTCTACTAACAATGTGTTCAAGGAAATCAAGCCTTTTTCTATGATGTGTCTTAAAATTCTCCCAGCCTCTGCCCACTGCCCAATTCCAAGGCCACTTCCACTCTTGTAGGTATTTGTTGCAGCAGCACCCCACTCCTGGCACCAAAATCCGTGCAAGTCAGGGTTCAATCAGAGAAACAGATCAGTAGGAGATATATATTAAGAAACTTATTACAAGGAATTTGCTTACATAACTGTGGGGAATAGCTAGACACGTCTGATATCTGTAGGACAGGCTGGAATTCTTGGGCATGAGCCAAAGCTTCTAGCCTCAGGTGGAATTTCTTCTTTAGGG